>NC_056729.1:1523569543-1523587043 GCF_019279795.1 Protopterus annectens
TGTGTGTGTGTGTGGGGTGGGTTCAGGGGAGATGGTGACTTTGAAAGTGACTGCTTTGTGGTCAGATCTTACAAGGGATGATGACATTGTAGAGATACTGCAGTGGTAACTGGTGTTGGCTAATTCCAAGTCCAAGATATTTTCACCTCTTGTGAGGGTGTTGACCAACTGGTCCAAAGCATTTGCATTGACGAAATCAAGAAATCTCTGGGCATCTGTGTTTTGGCATGAGTATTTCTTCCAATCTATGGCTGGATAGTTAAAGTCACCCAGGATCAGGGTAAAGGGTTGAATCTTGATAGATTCAATTAGGTCTAGATAGGTGGAGTGGGCATCTTGAGTCAAAGTTGGAGGCCTATAGCTAGCTGTGATTTGAATATGCATCTTGTCATTTGTTAACTGCACCTGGAGTGTTTCCTGTGCATCATACTTTTTGACCAGCCTGGAAGTATGTATGTATTTAATATATATTGCATCTCCACCTTCTTTTTTTTGCTGCCCACGGTTTGGTGTCTGAATGTATGATAGGATGAGTAACCTGGTATGCTTGGGGTGCTCTCCACAGCTTTGAACCAGATATCTGTGACTACAAAAATGTCAGCATCTTCCAAGGTTGAGAATGCTTACAATGAGTGCAGTTTCATGTTTAGACTCCTAGCATTTAGCAGCATGACCCTTAATTTACGTTTTGATGAAATTTTCATGTTGGTAGTTTTGACCTTTTGGTATTGCCTAAAAAAAGCAATATGGGGGAGGCAAGAGCCTTTGCCAGGAGCCTGAAGCCCAAGGGAGACAGATGCAGGCCATCTCTGACAAAGCATTGTGGTTTGTCGATCATGTCATCTGAGCCTGTCATATACAGGATCCCCTTGAAATGACACCAGAAACTAAGCAAATTGTTAAAGTCAATCATTTTCTGTTTGTATTGAGGCATCATTATGGGTAACCCTAGACTGCTGCTTAAGTCTAGGGACATACCTGCTTGGGACAGATATTCAGCAAGCTTGATTATGTCTCTTCATATAGTCCAGGGAGGTGTGTCTCAAGTCATTCACTCCAACATGGATTATAATAGCAGAAACAGACCGTACCACCAAAACTATAATCCAAAAGAAACGGTCGTACCAGCGAATAGGAGTGAGTGTCCAAAACTGTTTATTAAACCAAATATCACAAGCGCTTTCACCCTATCTCAATTGTAGGGCTTTTTCAAGTGCAAAAACAGTCAGTGTATCAATTAGCCACCTTTAAATACCTAAATTCAAAAAAGGCACCAAAAAAAACTTTTCACATGATTTAAAGTGAAAGCACGCACCTCAATACTCTAAAACTTTCATAATGTTAACAACAGAGTAACTTAAAATAGTCCTACCACATAATTACAATAAAGCTGAATAAATAGTTATAATTCTTAAAAATATTCAAAATCGTGAATAACACCCTTCTGAATTTTGGAAAAACATAAAGTTGTATTGACGTTTCCTGGATGATTTATTTATCATTTGGGAAGGACCTGTGAACACCATCCTTGATTTTCTTGAATTTTTACACTCCACTACTGATTTCTTAAAATTTTCATTTAAATTTGACCATTGTGGGATAGATTTCTTGGATGTGAGGTTAGATAAAACTAATGGGGGATTGAAGTCAAGAATCCATAGAAAGAATATCTTCAGTAATTCTTATCTTCCTTACACAAGTGACCACTCTTGGAAACAAAAAAGGAGTATTATAAAGGGTCAAATGGTGAGAGCGGCCAGAATGACTTCAGAGGGGAGTGACTTTTTAGCAGAAATAGAATTCATTTCTGACCTATTTTATTCAAGGGGTTACCCTGATTGGTTAATAAAGCAAGTATCGGAAGAAATTACAAAAGGATGGGGTACTAGGTACCCCCCCATTTTGGGGAAAACATTGGGGACTACAACAGTTGAACTAGCTACTGGTGAACAAGCCTTTAAAAGGGCTTTAGCTTTACAACATAGTACTATAACTAAGGAAGTTAAGGACTTAGTCCAGAGGAACTGGAAGATGTTAAAACATAACAAAGATATAGTACACAAAGTGGGTGAGGAGCCAAACTTTGTTTTTAAAACAGGAACGAATTTGAAAAAGCTTTTTGAAAGTAACAACTATAGGAATTATTCCCCCCAGACAAGGAGACTAGTAGGTGTGGTAGGTGTGGGTAATGTAAATACATTTTGGAAGAAGTACCCATTACCTTAAAAAATTATGGGAATAGTAAGATTTATTTTAAGAAGGGCAATTGTTTTATTAAAGGTATTGTATATTTAGCTCTGTGTAAGGATTGCCCAAGTTTCTATGTAGGGAAATCAGAGAGGGCATTGAATAAACGTATCTACAAACACCTATACAGTATTAGAAAAGGAAATACAAACAACGCACTAAGTAAGCATTTACAAATAGAGTCTAAACACACAGGCTTTCGTTTTGGGATTCTTGAACAAGTTCCATTGGATCCTAAGGGGGGAGACTGGGAAAATTGGTTATGTTGTAGGGAGACCTACTGGCAATTAAGATTGAATGTCACCCATCCCCCAGGATTAAATGACTACATTTCTATTAAGCCCTACTCAATAAAAAAGCAGAGAATTTATATCAACAAAACTTGAGAGACTATAAATAATGTCATATGTAGTTTGTATTTCATATGTATTTTATTTATTTTTTGAACAACTTAAATGTACATCAAGGTATATAAACTCTAGGTTTTGCTTTTATATTTTTAAAGATGTTATACATGATTTTGAATATTTTTAAGAATTATAACTATTTATTCATCTTTACTGTAGTTATGTGGTAGGACTATTTTAAGTTACTCTGTTGTTAACATTATGAAAGTTTTAGAGTATTGAGGTGTGTGCTTTCACTTTAAATCATGTGAAAAGGTTTTTTTTGGCGCCTTTTTTGAATTTAGGTATTTAAAGATGGCTAATTGATACACTGACTGTTTTTGCACTTGAAAAAGCCCTACAATTGAGATAGGGTGAAAGCGCTTGTGATATTTGGTTTAATAAACAGTTTTGGACACTCACTCCTATTCGCTGGTATGACCAACATGGATTATGACAGAGTCATAGCAGTACTTGTTGAGAAACTTGAGTGCATGGGTGATATAGCAGATTCTGGCACTCAACAAACAATTAACCGTGACTTTCTCCTTATCCAGCCTGGTAAGGGGCACATCTGTGTGTCTCAGAATGGAGTCTCCTATGACTAATATGTTGAGTTTATGTTTAGGCCTTATAGCTATGAGACACAGGTGCATGGACTATGTGTGGTGTGCGGTGTGATGGGCAGTGGAGTTTGCGTGTGTTTTTTCCTCGGAGGTCTCTTTTATTTGGGTATGTTTTTCTTAAGGACCTCCACATATGTGGGGGTGTGTTGTGTAGGTGTCGGTGGTGTTTGAGGTGTGGTGTTTGTGTTGACAACCTTCTCAGTGCCAGATATACTGGCTTGTTTGGGAGAGAGCAATGAGTCTAGGTGCTTGATATAATTGCATCTCTTACAAATTGTGTTCCTAGGTGGTAGTAGTAGAGGGTTGTCCATGTACATGAGGCAATTGCAACACTGTCTCAGGATGCCCATATCAACCAGACTGGCTGAAGAAAAGGTAGGAAACTGTCCATCCATATTTGTCAGAAACTGAGGGAGAGAGGCCAGAGAGAGCTGAGAGGGTAAAGAATGGGAGGTCTAAGAGTAGTACTACTACTTGGTGATTCCAGCTACTATGGGAACATTTGTAGCTGGAATACCTCAAAAAGGGTTAAAATCCATGCAGCTGAAGCTCTGGATGCAGCAAACCTGTAGTATCTAGACTGTGCTACTCAATTTAAGTGGTGGCCACTCACTTTCCTGATTTCATTAGGGCTTATCCTTCAACATATTTATCTCTCACTTAGACAGAAAAGACAGACATGAGGAGGAAGCCATGGACTGATAATGGAGCTGATGTATATGCATACACCTTACTACTCTAACATTGATGAGCAATGTTCTGCAGATGTTTGTGCATGTCGTCCTCCTCAAGAATTTGTAACACTGGCAAACTGTACAAATATACACAAAGTGAGGCAGGTGACACGTCATTTTGGATGGCTACTTCCTAAATGAACATACATGTGAGAATGGCAAGTTAAAGCAGTACAGGTAAGGATGCACTGTGACTACGGCTACCGTAGGTGATTTGAAACTGCCCACCTGCCTTCCCGTGATCCTGGTGGGCAATGGCAGGGGACCAATTAAGTCACAGATGTGAAGGAATGGAGGCCATATGGTAGTCTATTTCCCCAAAGGATGCAAAATGGCTAGAGACTGTAGCTCATAGCTTGATAATTTAGTAGTGACCCCTTCCTTCACTTTGGTCCTGGCAATAGACTTGATGGAAGAGGCACGTTTTCCAGTCATGATACATTAAAAGCAATCTTCCTAAAATCTAACACTATTTGCCTCTTTGCCTCTTGTTTCCTTGTCCTTCAATGTCTAAGTAAAAGACAAACTGCTCAACACCTTAAAGGATGATGAATTGATAGGTAGGCATGGTGAATGGCCAATACTGTGTATGCAGCAAACTGTAGGTTAATCAGATGATGAATGCCTAACTGACATAATGCCAGAACATATAGATGGATATAAATGGATATGCTATTCATTCATTTGATCAGAAAATGACAGCTGTGCAAACAGTAAATAGAACTGTCAAGTTGTTGATGGCAGTAAAATAAATCTGGATGTCTAGATGGGAAGTCTGACTCCAAAAGACACATGTTTATTTTTTTAATTTGTTTTCTCAATGTTAATGCCCGCCAACAAGTCATAAATTCATAGATGCATAATGTTAATTCACTCTCTACATTTACATGCAAGTACTGATGGACAGCAAATAAGCAATCCAGTCAGCATTCTGTTATATATACCATTTCTGCAAACTCTCTTGTACTGTATTTATTCTGATTTTTTTGTAAAGCAGAGGCCCGTATGCTGATATCAATATTTTGATGGAATAGCTCCTTGACAGGTAGAGTTATGATAATTAGCCATGCACTCTATGCCATAATGATCTGAGAAAATATCATTGTGTTCAGCGCAACATAAGCACAGACATGAATATGCATACACATATGTACAAATGTGTGTGTCTGCGTGAATACACTAAGAAAGGAAAAATTACACTAAGAATACAATAAGAAAATACATGAATTAAAAAAAGCTACATTATGGACAAGGAGTCCACATAATATCAAGGTGAGCTAACTGAAAGTCAAACAAGTCTGGAGTGAATGTCAGAGGTATGGTAGAGAGTACAAGAAAGACTGAATGTCAGAAAAGAAGGGGCAATGTTTGGGTTATGTATCCTGCAATGTTACATGTACATTTTGACTGAATAAGAAGGTGTGCCTTTAGAAGCATGTGAAATTTGGGATAAAAAAGTGCTTTTTAGAAAGGGAGCGAGGGATATCTATAATTTAGGGCCAAGAATAGAGAATGCATGATTGGAGTTGTGTGATTTGGATTGGGGGTTTGCACCAGAGGACAACAGTTGTCAAGGTTCCTGAGATTATATGTAGGAGCAGGTCTTAACAGTTCTGATACTAAAAGAGAAGGAGGTTGTTTATAAAGAAGCTTGAATAAATGAAAAGCTACAAGGAGGTCAGTTCTTTGCTTTGCTGACAGCCATTTAGCTTTATCAGTTGGAAGGCAATAGTGTTCATTACTAGGGCAGTGTGTGTTAAATCTACCTATTTTGTTTGAAATTGTTTGTAATGCAGACGAGTATTTTGCAGAGGCTTTAGCAATCAGTAGGAGACAAAATTTAGTTTGATGGAAGAGGATTCCTTTCCCAATGCCTAATCTGACTGAATGGGATAGAAAGAGGAACAGTTTTTGTGCCCAGAAAATTGAGGTAGTTAATATTTTTGCAGATATTATCCAGATGTAGGCTTAATGCAAAAGAGGAGTCCAGCCAGAACCCAAGATATATGAGAGAGGGGACTTATTCTAAAAGACTGCTATTGTGAAAAGCAGTTTTTAAGGATTTTGTTGATATGTTTTGTTTTGGTGCCATACAGCATACATTTTGTTTTAGATGAGTTTATATATATATATATATATATATATATATATATATATATATATATATATATATATATATATATATGGGTTCACTACTAAATTGAAATACCACAATCCATGATTGCGGAATCTCGAAAAAAGTGAATCTAGATAGTCGTAAAGTGCAGAATGGGAACTTTGCAATTTTCTCCACTGTAGTGTGATCTCAAAGTTGATATATTTAAGTTGCAAGGGGCGTGGGGGGGTGCAGGGGGACTTTCCCCATAAAAAACATTATTACTGATGGTTTTGTGTTTTCGTTTTTTTATTTGAAAATTCTGCAATCTCGAGAGTCTGGCAGTCTGTATTCAGAGTGTCGGGATTGTGGTATTTCAATATTTAGTAGTGAACCCATAGATATATATATATATATATATATATATATATATATATATATATATATATAAATTATATACTTTTAATCTAAATCCATTGTGGAAGTCTTGTGGAAGGCCTTCCTCTAGTGAGGTGAGAGTATAGTATGAGCGGTAAAGAACCACATCATTAGCACATAAGATAAAAGGAACGTTAGTGTCATGGAATGTTTCTCATCCCCAAGAAGTGTTAATGTAGATCCAGAATAGCAGATGTGTGAGAATAGAGCACTGATGTACTCTTTTGAGCAGAGGTGGCAAAGTCATAATTAATGGAGTAGTGACAATTTGACAGATTGTTGTGGGAACCGGGAATGACATCAAGACTACTGCCTGTTTCTATGGGGTGGTCAAAGGGAATAGCATGATTAATAAAATCAAGAATCTTAGTTTAGTCTATGAAGATGGTTCTGGATAGCATCCCATTGCCTATAGCCATAGGAATGTTGTCTGTGAGTTACCATAAGGCTCTGGAGGTGCTCCTACCTGACCAGAACCAATACTGTTTTGGGGAAAGAAGATGATGTTTGCTGATAAACTAATTGTGCTAAAGACAGACATTTTTTCAAAGATTTTATGAAGAGTTGGTAGGATGGAAATGGGGTAAAATTGAAAAGAGATTGTAGGATGCTTTTGTTCAAGAAGAGTTTGGCTATATCAGTTTTCCAGATACTGAACATAGTATTGGTTGAGAGACAGAAACTATGGAAATGTTGAAGAGGTTTCTTAATGAAATCATAACAGTGATAGATAAACCAAGGGTAGTGGTTGTCTATGCTGGAGTGTGTGTGTGTGTGTGTGTGTGTGGGGGGGTGCAGCTAGCTGAATTTGTTCAAGGAGTGGGATACTGTCTTTAGACAGAGAGGGATGTATTCTGGAGGAGAATGGACGGGAGGAATATGATGCAAGGTAGTTCTGGTATATTTAGGAATGCTGTAAAACTCAAGAGGGGTTTATAAGCAGAGAAGAAGAGCCTTCAGCCAGTGTAGTTCAGGGTAGGTACTAACCAGTAAGGTTACTGACTTCTTTCCAAAATTTCTTGGGGAAGTATTTGAATGAGTTACTAGGTATGAAGTCTAGATGAACATTAAGGAACTTAGCCCATATTTCCAATTGCTCCACAATACTGCCTAGTTAAATGGCTTGCTCAAGGTCACAAAGTAGACAAACAATGGCGGAAATATTCTAACAATGCAATTTTGGGTCAGGAATCCACTCATTACCAAGGTCTTCTGCACTTAGAGTTGATTTACAATCAACACTCTTCCTATGTGCAAAAATAACACAGTATCTCCTAAATGAACATAGGTACTAGTAATGGAGAAGTAACATGCCTGCTCAATGGATAATAGTAAAATTACAAATTATTAATTTCAATATGATATTTGATCTTACTGATCTTCCTATCCTAGATATATGGACATAGTTCCAATACTTCCTTTACAATATATAATTTGTTGTTTATTATAAATAAATATCAAAATGTATATCTGTGTTTATATTTATAAATTATATTGCAATAATTATTATGTTTAATATTTATAACAATGATTTAATTATCATTATATTATATTACATGTTATTTATAGTTATAAAATAAATACTTATTGTTTGTTATAACTAACTAAATAAATACATATAATTTGGGGTCAAGGTCACATAATTTACGGTCAAGATATCTGTCTTCCTTATTTACAGAAACTCCCATCGTTAAAAGTGTGTAGCACAAGGATTCATCTTTGACCCTCTATATTTCCCCAGCTTCATAAATATACTGCCATTAGACCTCCCTCACTTCCTTTTCATCGTATATGCTGACAACATGGTAATATTTAGGTCTGGCACATCCCATTCACAACTACAGACCCACCTCAATCAATAAACTTCTCATACTTTACTCTTGGCTCAGTACTAAGAAATTACTGCTTAATGTAAACAAAACAAAAGCCATGCTTTTAGGTACTCATCACAAACCTTCAAACATTTCCAGCACATTTGAAATTCACAACTAAAACAATCTATAAGTTGTAACCAGCACATTATTCAAAGATCTTGGAGTCCTGCTGAAAAAATTCCTGACTTCTCAAAATCACAGTTACAAAGCCAGAACAAAAAAACTGTCATCTGCTCTTCTGGGCCTGTAAATGTTCTGACTTTTCTCCCCTCCAATAAGCTATATCATAGGTAAGGAAATCTTTTTTGCCAGGAAGGGTAGTTGGAGTCTCAAACAAGAATATTGTATCCATCTAATTGCTCTCCAATAAAATATGCTGTTTCATTGCCGACTCCCCAAGGCAAGTACATGACTATGACACTATGATAAAGGGAAACTGGCTTCTCATTAAACCAAGAAATGACCTCCTACTCAGATCACTCCTAGTCAAACTTTTGCATATGGACAACTTCACATCCCTTGCAACCAAACTTGCCACTACAGTACCTTCCTACAACATCAGGAGGCACTCCCAAGCTGGTCCAATCATACAAGGCTCCAGAACAAAGCTGCAAAGTACTCACCACCATACCTCTCAACTGTCGAGAACTTTGCAGAATATCCAGTTTTTTGCCTCATATTTTTGATCTGTTTGTCATAAAATGTGTGTTTCTTCTGGATTTTTGTAGCAAATCAGTGAGGACTGAATTCACTAAATAATGACAGACATTTGAGTTTCAGCTTTCATATCCTTCCGAAAATGCATGGTAACACAAAACTTTTTATTCTAGCAACTTTTCCAAGTTTATGAGAGCAGTATTTAAAATTTGTCCCTATTTTTGGGACCCTGTCCCCACATTATGTTTAATTTTGTCCATATATTTTGTGCTAAGAGGTTGAGAGGCATACTCACCACAGTTTTTCCTTTTTAGCTCACGAATGCTGGCAATCCCAGCTTAACAGCTTAAAAGATGTATCCAATTACAATAATTTCAGACCCATATTTAAAACCTGCCAGACCAAACAAAGCCAATGCAAATGTCTCACTTCTGGCCAGATGTCCTACCAAACTCCCCTCACTTTATTGCCTATAATGCACAATCTTCTATTTTATTAATTATACCAATGCTTAGCTCACTAATATATATTTTTTGTTTTGATTATACTTTTAATATGTTGATCTAAAACCTTTCACAACCAAGTGGTGTGTGTGTGTGTGTGTGTGTGTGTGTGTGTGTGTGTGTGTGTGTGTGTGTGTGTGTGTGTGTGTGTGTGTGTGTGTGTGTGTGTGTGTGTGTGTGTGTGTGTGTGTGTGTGTGTGTGTGTGTGTGTGTGTGTGATTTTCACATACTCCCATACATGGGGAGACCTTCCACACCATTAATTAATTACAATCAGTTATAGGTTTATCTTGAAAAAAGTGTAGCTTCCCTGAAAGCAAGATTACAAATCAAGAAGCCTACATACTCACTTTGAGACAGCCAAGAAGATAACATTATCCTCATCAGACCTCATTTTAGCACCTCCATCGGAAAATGAGCTATCTCTATTATAGGCCCATCTGTTTGGACATGGATACCTCCAGAAGTGAGGTACCAAGAGACACTTAGAGCAGCATTTTAAGGACACCAATTGCACTTGCTTCTGTGACAATGGCTAGCCTTTGTAGCTCATGCTACACTCAAATCGTTCTTGTAAAGACATACTTTTAACCAATGACAAATGTTGGAATGCCTACCTTAATTGCACCCACTGTACATAATATCACTTACTTTTATAATGGCAAATAACATGCAAATGTATTGTCTTTACTTTATTACTGTACTATGTACAAGTCTGTGTATTCTTTGTTCTATGTTAAATATTCTGTTTGGATCTTGCACCATGGTCAGATCATGGCTAAAAGAGTTTGCCATATAACACGCACACACACACACACACACACACACACACACACACACACACACACACACACACACACACACACACACACACATGCATATCTATACATGTATGAGTGTGACATAAAGATCTAACTATAAAAAAGTAAGAAACATCAGATGTGAGACATAGAGCTAAGCTGTATAACATATCTCTCAAGTGTACCTCATTACAAGGAATGTACCTCATTTGGGATCCTAAAAAGTTCATTTTCCTTGAAGTTCCACATTGAAAGGATATGCAACACATTCAGTGTTTGGAATTGTTTTAAGTGAAATCCATGGTAAATAGAAATAAATCCTACTAATTCACTAAAATATCTTCTTTATAAGTGAAACTAGCATATTTTAACCATCCTAGCTGAAGATGTTAGTAAGCCATTAGTATGTGTTCCACATTTTGCCCATTTGTTCCACATTATGAGGGCTAGTGTTCCTCATTTTGGAGAAGGAAGGTTAAGAGCTATGATGAATAATACAAAAAAAACTTACCTGTGAAAAAGTATTCTAAAAGGTGGAGAGGTTGTAAAAAGCATACTAAGTAGAAGGTTACATACAGTATGTACTACATATGGCTAAATATGGACTACACTTCTTATAGCAAATAGTAGAAATGCACCAAAAGTATTTAGTTAAATACAGACAACAAAGGCCAGGTACTATTGTTATGAGTAGCATTTCTCAAGATTATTTATATTGTTGCTTGCTCTTGGACATTTATTAAACAATTTTCAAGATCTGAAGCCTCTTCAATCTCCTGAATTCTCTGAACAGTTAATTCATACCTACCTTTAAATAGTCATAACATTCCATTGCAATGTGAAGAATTTTACTGAGAGAAGCCTGTATGAACTAACACTTGGCAGGATTAATTGTTTTGCTAGCTATCACTTGAGCACTTGACTAATTAATTTGAGAAATTCATGTAAATTTGCAAGGTTTGGAGAAACTCAAACAGCAATAACATTCTGGAGACTGTTACGATTTCTGTAGTAAACTGTGACACAATAGCACCTCTAATGACAGTCTGCTGCTAATGAGCAGTTTTATACAAAATGTACACCATTCCACTCCATTTTATAATTAAATTGTTACAGTTAAAATAATGGGAATATACTGCCTCTAGATGCTGTTTGTTGTGCAATAAGTAAATAAGAAACTGTGAAAAATAACAGTGGATTATGAATGATGCTTTATTCTGCAGGTTGTTGACCATTTACATTGTAATGCTATAAGTAAAAGGTAACAATTTTGATACAAGGTTAGGTTTAATTGCCAGTGTTATGATCCTTCTTTTCCTTTTCATAGCTTGAGAGATTGTGTGCAGTGTATGGTTAACTTAATTGTGGGGTAATCCATTTTTTAGAAATATGTAAGAATTAACATTTTCCTTCCTTTCACACATTTGATATGATATTAGATGCAGAATATAAAAAAGATAATGGAAGATCATTCAAAGTAAAATATCTAATCTTTGCAAGTAACTTTGCAAGATTCATGCCAGTCTTTGTTGTGAATGAAGCAGGTAAAGTTACGTGGAATATCTATAAGCAAATGCAATTTCATAGCTGTGTGCAGCTTAAGCTGTATGTAATCAAATCATTTTCACACATTAACACTCTTTATTTCATGGCTTATGTTTTCCTTTTTTTCATCTCAAGCTGTTTTTACAGGAAGTAGCTAGAGTACTTAACACGTTAAGTATGTAAACATCTTTGGTGGGGGTTCCACAAAGTGATCAGACAGTAACATTCAAAATAATAAAATTACAACACTTATCGTGGCATATTTCTAGTTTCTTCCAGTTTTAAGTCAGAAACAAATTGTTCCAAAGACCCTCTCAATGCAGTCAAAAAAGACATACAGATGTTTTACATTCTTCATTCTGAATAGTATATTATATATCTGACTCCTGACCCAAGAATGAAGATGGCATCTTTATAGTAAACTACATGTTTTTTACCTTATGAAAAAGGTATGTGAAAAGTAAATAAAAATGAAAATTAATTATCGATCTGTCTGTCAGTCAGTCTCTGTCTCTCTCTCTCTCATACACATGTATACACAAAGCACAATATAAAGAATGGTATTTTACAAACTAATATTGTTAAATTCTCTGACCAAAAAGGCAATCAGTAAAATTACCACAACTTCAGTAGTTGCATTTTTCTCAAGATAAATGCCGGACTGATTATAATTAGCCAGTGTTGTGGAAGGTTTCCTCATGGATGGGAGTGTTAGGGACTCAGATATGCATAGTGGCACACACACGCGCACACACACACACACACACACACACACACACACACACACACACACACACACACACACACACACACACACACACACACACACACACACACACACACACACACACACACACACACACACACACACACACACACACACCATATCTCTCAACCTCTTAGAACAAAAAATTTGGACAAACCCTAAAATGATGGGGGACAAATAGGGACAGATTTTAAATATTGCTCTTACAAATTTAGAAAGTTGATATAATAATAGATTTAGCATTAGCATGAATTTTCTGAAGGATGTGGAGTCTTAACTCAAATGTTTGTAATTATTTAATGACTTCAATCCTCAACTATTTGCTAGGAAAGTACAGATTTTAGGAGGAACACACCAAAAATATGAGGCAAAAATCTGGACATTCTGCCGTATGATGCACATGCACACATGCACACACGCACAGACACAGACACAGACACACACTCACGCACATGCATACTCACACACTTGAACACACAGACACACACTCATATAGACACAAACAGAAACACACTTGTAAACATGCCCCTTGGCTGTTTTTATGTCTGTAGTATTAACAAACTGTTATTTTAGTGTGGATTAGTATCTGAAAAATACAAAAATAACAAACAGCATTCATGTTTCTTATATTATGTGTGCATAAATAGGTAGACATATCTGATATGCATGTGTATGTTCATGTGTGTGTGTGTGTGTGTGTGTGTGTGCGTGTGTGCGTGTGTGCGTGTGTGCGTGTGTGTGTGTGTGTGTGTGTGTGTGTGTGTGTGTGTAGTGTATTTAGTTAAGAAATTGTTTTATTTTGGAATTTAGTTACCTGGGAAGTACAACTGAAGGGCACATTTTCATTGTAGGTCTGATGAGAAATACTCCTAACAGTGTACATTATCAGACATGGGTTGGGAGGGTGGCCTAATGGTTAAAGTGTTTGCCTTACAAACACAAGGTGCAGGGTTTGAGTCTCACAAGGAATAATTGGCTAGGCTTAAAATGGCTCGCAAAGGCAGTTAGCTTAGTACTAATCTATGAGCCTATGACAGATTATGATAAAACATGCATTACATGGATTTGAGGGGTAATGAATAAGTGATTACAAAGTAGATCACATTTTTTGAAGCATTCAGAAATGTGCATTGTATACAGTGATAGTTTGCATGATGTATGCATCAATGCAACTTAATGCAGGATGACGCAATGAAAAGAGGATGTTTGTAATGCAAGAAAAGTATATTTATTATCATCAACATTATCAACCCCCCTTTATTCATATTTTTCTATATGGAGTTGAGGTGTCTCATTAACTGTCACTATCGGTATATGATATGCAATAAAACTGTGCTTAGCTAAAACAGATGTAGAGACATGTAAATCTAAAAATTTCATGATGGTTGGTACATGTATAATCTATATAAATCCACAGCTTATTTGAAACAATTCTGTGTTGGTTTGTGATTGACTGTGCAAGTGATTGGTAAGAAAAGGTTTATTTTGATTTGTATTTTATTTTTTACATCTGTGCTTCACTGTTAGTAGGAGGAAGAGGATAGCATGCAGACAGTATGATTATGTAAAGGAAATCCAGCATTTGTGTATCTGACACAACTGATATGGTACATCAGAGTGACAACTTTAGAATACTTAATGTATTATTTAGTTGCACATTGTTTGTGTGATTTTATCATAGAATTTGACTTAAAATGTATTTGATTCTGGGGTAACTGATTTTGATTATTTTCTTTTGGAACTCTTTATTTGTTTGTAGCTGAAAATGGATTCTTTCAATGAGTATGCCATTAATGCTTTGCTAAAACACCATTATCTTGTGCAGTGTGCTAAATGCTATGTATATTTAAAGGTAACACCTGATACACTGGTGACCTGTGCTCATTATGTGAAAACGTAGATGATTTGCTTACCAATATTAGTAGTAAATCCAGTTTTACCTGATGATGATTGCACTTGTAAAACTGTTGTTACATATATTAATAAGTGGACTAATGAGCGAAATAATATTAGGTAAAGTGCAAACAGAACACATTTAGGAACAAAAGTGTCTATTGTTATTAAGGATCTACCTATGTCAATTTTGGAATTTTGGATACATGTATTCAGCAGTCTGAGGATTTGGAGCATGTAGAAGAAACTAAAAAAGGAAAGAAAGAAAGGAAGGAAGGAAGAAAAAAGAAAGGAAGAAAAAGGAAGGAAGGAAGAAGTTGACAACAAACAACAAGGAAGAAAAAGAAATTTGTTAATGTCTATAATGCAAAGAGAATACATACTCAAAAGGACACTGGTTTGTTTTTCTTTAATACACAAATGACAAGGAATGATAGCATTGTTCAATCAGAAAACATTCTGTCTACAGAAAAAGCCAATATTTTTCCAAAACATAAGGTAGAAAAAAAGAGACAAGAGGAAGGTGAAAATGAAGAAATCAAAACGGAACGCCGAGGGATTGAAGAACATTCTTGTAACAAAAAAAGAGGGGAAAAAACAAGGATGGCAACATAGCTCAAGTTGTGGACATACAAAGCCATTTGGATAAGACTTGTATGCTTACAGATGTAATATGCAATGAAAACAGTGGGATTAGTAAGACTGACAGTTAAGATCATTCCTTTATAACAAGTGATTATTATTATTATTATTATTGGAAAATTTGCTACATTTCCATAAGATTGATTTTGATATTGTTTATGAAACATGATTAAAGAACAATGACAGGAATGTCAGTTCTATCAGGGTGTAAATATTTTTACTGTAACAGACATTCTAGCAAAAAAAAAAATAGATGGAGGCATTATGATAGGGCTTAAAGATTATTATGAGACCTGTGATTAGTACATGTTCAGCGATAACACCAATACTGTAGATTGTACAGCTGTAACATTAAAGAAAACCCTGGAAGTTATAAAAATTATTGGAGTGTATAGACCACCAAAGTCAAGTGCTGATGGCCTACACAAATTCATACATTTCTGCATGAAACATAAGATGGAAACATAATAGCAGCTGGGGACTTATATTTATTAGAAACAGACTTGAAAACGCTTGAGTCAACAACATTAGTAATTAAATTATTGACAATGTGTGTTCAGGAACAACTGCTTCTGATTGTTAAAAAAAACTGCTAGGGAATGGAACATACTAGTTATTGCTTGTGTTTCTAATGAAATGACTGTTAGTTTGTCAAGTTTTACCATCTTTGACATGCAGCGATCTTGGGGTTATAAAGGTTAAATTGCTGCTAGATAACTCTGCCAAACTGAAATCTGAACCAATGCACAGAGGATTAATGATCGACTATATGGAAACAAAACAGTCACTATGTAAAAGAATTGTAGTGGTGCATCCGGTCAAAAAACTGCTGATGGAATTTGTCAAGTTTTTAAAGAGAAACTGAAGGCAAAAAAAAAAAAAAGTTTAACATCAGGATCTAGACACACAAGGTCAGGATGATATATTTCCATAAGAAAAGATATTTAAGCAAGACAAGAGGCAAACAATTAAAAGAAATAGATCCAGACTTTGAAAACTGAAATAAACCCACAGAGCAGAGAAAGCAAACATAATGTAAGACAAGATCAAGTAAAATTTGAATAAAATTTATAAAAAAGGTATTGAGCATAATAGGAAAATATTTTATAGATACATAAAATGTGGTAGAAGTAAAGGCATACAAACTTATAAACTATTTATTCTGAAATTTAATCTCAGACACAACAGCTCATAGATATATTTATAAAATCTTATGCAAAACAGTTTGGCTCTACAAAAGGAGCGATAAAGTATCATAGTATCATCCAGGTAAGTCCAGATACAAAAATTAAATTAGATTATACTGAAAAAAGAACTACATAAACTGAAACCAAACAATGCACAAAGAGAAGACAGACTATAGTAATAATGACCTGAGAACATTTTGGCATGAACTTACAGTACTATAATATCTGCTATTCACCAGATCATTTAAGCATGAGGAGAGTCTTCAAGACTGTCAGACTTGGAAAGGTTGGGACTTAAAACCATGTATCAACATGCATATGATGAAAATAGATCAAAAACACCTGTAACATGATGTTCTATAACAATATAATAACAGCTATGAATGAAAAGTTATGCTGTGATGTAATATATGTAGATTTAACTTCAGCATTTGATAGGGTCATACACAAAACATTGATCAATAAATCACAACAACTAGGTATTGATGTAATCTTAATAAGATGGCAGGTGGCATGGTTTACAAAAAGGACATAGCAAGTATCATGCAGCAACTGGACAGCTGAAATATTAGGTTGGAGTCAGGGTGTATCCTGAGGCTCTGCCCTAGTCTCTGTCCTAGGCCCATACATGTTTAAGTTGTATTTTTCAGATACATCTTTTATATCTGAAGTGTTCTACAATTTGTATGCAGATGACCTGAAATGAGTAAACTGATTACAGGCATTACGAATTTGGCATATCTGCAAAAGAGCTTGACTAAATTGACAATTTGGGCACAGCTGAATGATATGCTGATAAGTACACCACAAACTAAGCATATGATATTTGGGAGATACAGACTGAAAGGTGAATATTAAATAGAGCACACAGTGACTGAAACTGTAGATTCATTTAAGGACCTGAGTAAATGAGCAGATCTAGCTTTGAGTTTTTCTAATCATATCAACCAACTGGTTAATAACAGTTATAGAACTATAGGTTGTATAAAAAGATTTATAAAGCCTAGGAAATCAGAAATGATTAAATCATTGTTAGTGACACTAGACCCAATCTTGAGTATGGAATAATAATATTATAAGAAAACAAGCACGACTAAATAGGAAAGA
>NC_056729.1:1524567043-1524687043 GCF_019279795.1 Protopterus annectens
CCAGTCAAGATTTCTAAAATTTGTGGGAAGCACTTGACAGGGGAGGTGTATAAAACAAATCTTTCTCTGGCAGATCCTTTCTATCCTGCTACATTGCTGTAGCTGTCCCCAATGTTTCCTCTATCTTAGGCCCCAGAACCTTATCAACAGCAGATGTTTAAAGTGCAAGCCCACAGAGAGAGATCTGTCTGCATGTCAGTATTTGGGAAATGATGGCCAGCTTCCCCATTTTGCATATATTCCATGACTGTCTTCCTCAAGGTACTATTGCCTTCCTCATCTATAGTATTGTGATGACTGTGCCCTGGCCCAGCAATCAAGGAGCCTCAATCCTCACCACTAACACCAGGGAGGTTGTCTCCTAGAAGAGGAAAGGATAACTAATACACAAGACAATACTACCACACCACAGAGATATCTAAGAGTTCAGAGATCACACAAAAACTTAAAATAATGCAGTAGGACAGGTCTGATGTCAAAGAAAAACACTTAATCTAACTTTCTAATCTTTAGCTAATCTTAAGAGAAAACACAGTGCTATAATCCTATTTACATACATAAAGAGCATAAGCAGTACTGGGGTTGATGGTCCAAGATAAATGCTTTCAGTCTCTCACTGAACAATAGTTTTTAAAACACTAACAAACAGCTCTGCTAAGGCCCTCCAAAATTACATCATTTTGACATTTAGATTTTCCCGATATTCACATTACATCATTTTGACACCTAGTCTGGAGTTCCCAGGCCACAAACTTTATTAGTTAGCAAGCTAAAACCTGCTCAGGAAACTACAACAATAAAAGACATTTCATAGAGAAACAGCTCCTCGTGGTCCTGCAGAGTGGTGCTAGCAGCAGAGAACTGAGAAAAGCGACTACTTTCCTGATCTAAGTATTTTTTTGCTGTTTTACCTGAGAGACCTTCTTTTTCTTACTTTGAACAAGTTTAAACTGCTTTTTTACCTGTTTTTTGCATTGTACATTATCTGCACTTAAGTTACAGTTGGTCGAAAGTTTGTTTGTTAAATTTAACTGTTGAGGCTGCCCACTAAAGTGTGCTAGCCTGTGTAACTGCTTTATTACTGTTTCCTGCATTTCTGTGTACTTTTTAACTCAAAAAATAAAAAAAAAAAAAATATCCTTGTTTTCCCACCTTTTCTCGACTAGTTTAGACCAGTATACAGGCTTTGCTGTATTCTGGACTGTGGTGTAGTTCCTGTGTTGTCCATTGCCTTACTTGGATTGGATAGAAGGAAGTTTCTTTGCTCACCAGTGGGAGTGGGGAGCCTTGAGCAGCCTATCTGTCCCTGAAGGAGTGACCTCAGCACAAGAGCTTGTAGTAATTGGTCGTTTTGGACCATTTCCAGCTCTTCTGAAGTTCCCTGTTTAAAATCCGCCTCTGAGCATTTATTCTGGCTATACTACTTAGAAACAGCTCCTCGTGGTCCTGCAGAGTGGTGCTAGCAGCAGAGAACTGAGAAAAGCGACTACTTTCCTGATCTAAGTATTTTTTTGCTGTTTTACCTGAGAGACCTTCTTTTTCTTACTTTGAACAAGTTTAAACTGCTTTTTTACCTGTTTTTTGTATTGTACATTATCTGCACTTAAGTTACAGTTGGTCGAAAGTTTGTTTGTTAAATTTAACTATTGAGGCTGCCCACTAAAGTGTGCTAGCCTGTGTAACTGATTTATTACTGTTTCCTGCATTTCTGTGTACTTTTTAACTCAAAAACAAAAAAAAACAAAAAAATATCCTTGTTTTCCCACCTTTTCTCGACTAGTTTAGACCAGTATACAGGCTTTGCTGTATTCTGGACTGTGGTGTAGTTCCTGTGTTGTCCATTGCCTTACTTGGATAGAAGGAAGTTTCTTTGCTTACCAGTGGGAGTGGGGAGCCTTGAGCAGCCTATCTGTCCCTGAAGGAGTGACCTCAGCACAAGAGCTTTTAGTAATTGGTCGTTTTGGACCATTTCCAGCTCTTTTGAAGTTCCCTGTTTAAAATCCGCGTTTGTGTGGCTTTGCACAATTGTGTGCATAGCGCAGCGCCGGTTAAACAGGCTTAAACTATTCCTAGCTCTGCCAAGTCTGCACTTCAGTATTTCCCTTAAGAAAGCTCTACTTCCAACAAAATCAGTCTATTCGCTATATTATAAGCCTAACACTTGCTCCTAAAACCTTTCTTTCAAGTAAAGCACCCTTAAACTAACGTAAGCACTACATCCACCTACAACCCGTGTTAATAACCACTTCCCTTCAAAGTCCTCCCTGACCCAGTTTCACATCACTCCCTTATACTATTCTGGCATGTCGAGTGGTATAATACTGATGTCCTCTCCAGTTCAGCTGGTTAATCTTTGAATCCTGAGACAATGTTACAATTGTCTCATGTACACAGGCAACCCTCTCCTCCTCCCAACAAACACAAACACATGTGAGAGATGCACCTATATAGCCAAACTGGAGGATGAACTCTCTCAACACAGGACTAGCAAGACCAAACATGAGGAGAAGGTAACCACACACACAACAAACCCAGTCTCACATAAACCAACCACAACTGCAAACCAAACACATAAAAACACAAAGACATACTCAGAGGCTCTAATAAAAAACTTACCAAAACAACAGAGGCTCCCAAAGCAGACACCCAAGAAAACACCACCTCAAAATACAGCACATGCAACACATAGTACACTGTCAGTGTGCCAAACAATCACAGCCCTTAAGGCGAAACACCATGCCTGATACACTAGTAATAGGTGACTCTATAGTCAGACACACTGACATTCTACTTACCAGGCTGAACAAAGAGAGGGTAATGGTGAGCTGCCTGTCAGGTGATAGGATCCACCACATAACACAAGCACTCAGGTCACTCCAAAGCAAGTACAAATATGACTCCATCATTGTCCATGCTGGCGTGAATGACCTGAGATGTACCTCCTTGGACTACATGAAAAGAGACATAGAGGAGCTCTCTGATTGTGTAGCCCAGGCCGGTATGACCCTGACCCTGAGCAGCATCTTGCCCTCACCAAGAATGATGCCACAATACAAAGACAAGATGATCAGCTTTAATAATTGGCTCAATTACTGGTGTCATTCTAGGGGGATCCAATGTCTGTCTGCTTGGGATGACATGCTGGACAAGCCACGCTGCTTCGCAAGGGACAGCTTGCACCTGTCACCACTGGGCTTCCGGATATTGGCTAAGGCTCTTGCCACCCCCATAGTGCCTTTTTTAGGCAAGGCTCAAAAGACAAACCCACCACCTTAGAAATCTTAAAAGGAAAAAAACTAAGGGTAATGCTGCTCGATGCCAGAAGTCTAAATCTCAAGATGCAGGCTCTCGAAGCAGTCCTCAGTATGGAGAGCATCGATGTCTGTGCAGTAACTGAAACCTGGTTCAAGGCTCCTGAGAGCACCCCAGCCCTACCAGGTTATACCGCGTATCATGCATTTCGCCCCAAAACTTGGGCCGAACCACAAAAGGAGGGGGAGTGTCCATATTCATTAAAGACACCCACACCTCCAGGTTAGTGGCAACGCACGAAGCATTGGAGACCATCCATGTGCAACTAACCGTAGGCAAAACTGCTATACAACTTGTAGCATGCTACAGACCACCCTCTCAATCTCAGGAACTCCATTCAGCCTTCCTGAAGACGCTGGAGGATATGAATGTCTGACCAAATACCATCATATTGGGAGACTTCAACTACCTAAACATAGACTGGGTGCATTATTCAAGCCCTAACACCCTAGACCAAAGGTTCCTGGAATTCATCAAGTCAAATGCGATGGAACAACTAGTCACCTCCCCCACAAGGGGAAATAATATACTTGACCTGATCATCACAAACATGGGGACAAAATGCTCAACACCGGAAGTATACCCCTCACTAATGAGATCAGACCACAAACTAATAACCCTAGATATTCATATCCCACCTCCACCCCCAGCACAAAAGACCACAGTGAGAAACTTCTCAAAAGCCGACTTTACTCTCCTTAGGACTGAAATGGTATCCTTCAAGCCCCCTGGGCCAGTGGAAACCACATCCCACACTGCCGAATCCTTCACAAATGCTTTCTACGGACATCTCCAAGAATGCATGGATCATGCAATCCCAAATAAAACCAAGACCCTTTCCACCAAAGGCAGGTGTCCTATCTGGTGGACCCCAGCCATAAACAAACTTTATAACAAGAGAAGGAAGCTACTGCAAGACAGAGCAAAATCCCATAAAGGGAAGGCATCTCTAATCAGCACTAGCAAAAAACTGCATTCACTCATAAAATCATCAAAGGCCAACTTTGAGAGAAAAATCGCTAAGGACACTAAAGATAACCACAAGGCCTTCTTCAGTTATGTTAGAAACCTGGGCGGAAACCCTCAGATATGCTCAGAGTTAGTTCATAATGGCAAGAAATACACTGAACCCACAGATATTGCCAACATACTGGCAGACAGGTTCAGTGCAAATTTCTCCCCTCCCTCACCCCCAAAAGATTAAATATTTATTCCAGCTGAATGCAACCTCCCTGACATCTCAGATGTTCAGGTGAGAGCTGCTCTCAGCAAAGCTAAAAATACAGCATCTATGGGACCAGACGGTGTCCCGGGTTGCGTGCTACGTGAACTCCTAGAGGAGCTAAACCCGCACATAAGAATGCTGTTTAATCTTAGCCTTACTACAGGATATGTCCCTGAACACTGGTGTACAGCAACAGTGGTCCCACTCCACAAAGGAGGCACCTCTACAGACCCTGGAAACTACCGCCCCATAAGCTTGACCAGCCTGGTCTGCAAAGCTATGGAAAGGATCATTATGGAACTCATAAACAAAGACATTGGGGACCTACAGACAATTGACCCTACCCAGTTCGGCTTTGTAAAAGGCATATCCTGCCTTTTGAACCTGGTGGACTTTTTTGAAACAGTCACTAGAGCCATCGATGAGGGCAAAGCAGTTCATACAGCCTACCTGGACCTGGCAAAAGCCTTCGACACAATACCCCACTCAGGCATTATAGACAAGCTCAACAGCTTAAATGTAAACCCATATGTCACAAGATGGGTTGCAAACTGGCTAAAGGACACAACCCACAAAGTCAGAATAGCTGGAGCTATGTCAGATTCTAAGCCAGTCACAAGTGGAGTCCCACAGGGCTCTGTCCTGGGAACCCCTCTTGTTCTGCATTTATTTCTCAGATGTGCAGGCAAACATAGGGGGTTTGTGGCTGACAAAGTTCACAGATGACTGCAAACTAGGCGACATAGTCGATACACCAGCTGACACATGCATCCTTCAGAAGGGCCTTACAGAAACAAATGACTGGTACCAGAGTCATGGCCTTAAACTAAATGTCAAAAAATGTATAGTCATCCCCTTTGGGAAAAACAAAGTACTCACAAATTACCACATAGGTGGTAATCCATTAAGTACGGAAAAAGTAATCAAAGACCTGGGGACCCAAGTTGACAGTGACCTCTCATTTTACACCCACGTCGCCAAAGTGGTTAGAAAGACCTTCTACCTTGCCCACATTATCATGAAGGGATTCACATCCAGATCAAAAGATGTCATTGTACCCCTATATTCCTCCCTTATCAGGCCTATGATTGAGTACAATGCCCCATTTGGTATGTACCTCACCCGGCACCTGCAGCAGCTGGAGAGTCCCCAAAAGTACCTCACCAAGAGGATCAAGGGTCTCCAACATATGTCATATGCTGCCAGACTAAAGAAGCTCCAGCTCTATTCAGTAGCATACTGCCTGCTCAAAGGTGATCTGTGCCTGACGTACAAGACCATGTCCAATCTGGAATTAATGGGCATGCTCCACCTCAAAAAATCCAAATCCATCAGAGCCACGAGAGCTAAAGATCTAAACCTCAGCACAAATCTGAATAGGACATGCTGGAGGGACAGATTCATAACCCAGAGGCTTCCCGCACTCTGGAACAGGATCCCAGTCCATGTTAGGCAGAGCCCCTCACTGACTCTCTTCAAGAGAAATCTTGACGAGTGGATGGGTGATCGTAGGTTTACACAGGGGGTCATCTCTGTGTCATTACTAGACAGAGGCACAGTAAACTAAATTTATTTTGTGCACTTTTGTATCATTACATGGGGTGGCGAAAGCCACGTACACTATGGCTAGGCTTATAAATGCCCTAGGGCAGATAGCCTAGTACTATACTATGAAACTGTGAAGCATGTATATGCTAACAATTATTCCTTAAGTTAAAACAATAGAAAGAATGTGTTCAGCCAGATGCTTCGGCACCATTTTTAGATAATTGTAACTTCAAAGAACATTTGAAATGCTTGGCTTGATTTTCCTTACAGCAGATGGCAATGTTGCAGCAATCTTGAAGTTCACATTTTACAGTGTTTTCTTTAATTTAAAAACACAAGACTGTATTTTGCATTTATTTATACATATGATAGAATTATGCATCAAATTCTATTTGACTAGGCTGGCAGCCTTCGCCCATCTTACCCCAATCTTCACATCTCTTCCCCCCTGGAGAACTCAAGCTAGTTTTTCAAGTGACCCTTGAGAAATGCTGCTTGAGAGGGTTAGGTCTTTCTGCGGGTACCTCACCCCATTCCCTGTCTTGAGAACCCATCTGCATTGGCATTGCTACTCCCACTGCGGTGCTGCACTGACATATCGTATGCTTGCAACCACAGGCTCCATTTTAGCAACTTGGCATTTTGCTGACTGGCTCTGTTTAACCATATTAGAGGGTTGTGGTCTGTCATTACAGTGAATTTTCTTCCATACAGATAAGACTGAAGATTCTGCAATACCCACACTATAGCTAGACATTCCTTTTCTATAGCTGCATAGCATTCCTCCCTGGGTTGGAGCCTATGAGTGAGATAAACCACTGGGTGCTCTTCCCCCTCTGAAGAAATCTGGCTAAGTACAGCCCCCACCCCATGACAAGCATCCACTTGCACAACAAATTCTTTGCTGTAATCTGGACTGGCTAACACAGGGGGTCCTCCCAAAGCTTCTTTAAGCTTCTTAAATGCCTGTTCACATGCTGGGGTCCACACTACCTTATCTGGCCTGTTCTTCCTTGTCAGGTCTTTGAGGGGAGCAGCTATGGTACTATAACTAGGGACAAACTTTCTGTAGTACCCTGCTGTACCTAAGATTGCCCTCCCCTGCATTTTGGTAACAGGTGCATGCCATGCCTGAATAGCTTCCACTTTGGCAGGTTCTGGCCTTCTCTTACCACTCCCCACAATATGTCCTAGATAGGAGACCTCTGCTATACCCACCTGACATTTGCTCGGCTTAATGGTCAACCCTGCCATCCGTAGTCTGCCAGCACCTCCCTGACATGCTGAAGGTGCTCTTGCCAGGAATGGCTGTAGATGGCAATATCATCTAGGTAAGCAAGGACAAACCCTCCTCCTCCTGCTAGGATATTATCCACCAGCCTCTGGAAAGTTGCTGGGACATTCTTCATCCCAAAGGGCATCTTTGTGAACTCATACAAGCCAAAAGGAGTTACAAAGGCTGACTTATCTCTAGCACTGGGAGTCAAGGGCACCTGCCAGTAACCCTTGGAAAGATCAATGGTTGTAAGATACGTAACCCTAACCAGCTGCTCTAGGGCCTCATCTGTCCTAGGCATGGCTAAGCATCTGACTCTGTGTGACTATTTAATTTCCTGTAATCCACACAGAACCTGGTGTTGCCATCCTTCTTTGGCATCAGCACCACTGGTGAAGCCCAGGGACTGTTGGACTCTTGAATCACCCCTTGTTCCAACATCTCCTGTACCTCTTTCCTGAGAGTCTGTTTGACTCTCTCAGGCACCCTATAAGGGGCCTGCCTAATAGGCCTTTGGGGTCCTGTATCCACCTGGTGCTGCACCAGGTGGGTGCTCCCTGGTTTTTCACTGAACATGTCCCCAAATTCCTGCAACACTGCTCATATTTCTCGAACCTGGGTAGGAGATAGCTGCTGGGACATTGCTACCCCTTCCACCGAGGTGTCAGCCCGAGCCTCACTGAGGAGATCAGTCCTCAGATCTCCCTTTGACTCCTCCTGCAATCCACTGCAAATGCTCAGCACAAGGGCCTCCCTATTATGGTAAGGTTTCATAATGTTAACATGGTACAATTTGGGCCTCTACCATCTGCCTAGCACTTCCACCATGTAGTTAACATCACTTACCTTTCTTACCACCTTGTAGTATCCCTCCCAAGCTGCTTGCAGCTTGTTGTGTCTGACTGGAATGAGAACCATTACCTGCTGCCCCACAGCATATTCCCTAGCTCAAGCAGTCCTGTCATACTACGCCTTTTTCTGTTGTTGGGCTTCTGCCAGGTTCTCCTGGGCCAAGCCCATGAGTTCCCTGAGTCTTGTCCTGAGGTTTAGGATGTGTGCCACAACAGACTCCTTGTAAGACTCACACTCACATTCCCACTCATCTCGAATTAAATCTAGAGGTCCCCTCACCCTATGCTCACACAGCAACTCAAAGGTGAAAAACCTGTGGATTCCTGGGGAACCTCACTGTAAGCAAACAACAGATGGGGCAAATATTTGTCCCACTCCCTCTTAAACTGATCTGCAAATGCCCGTAAAATGGACTTGATTGTAGAGTTTAACCTCTCAACAAGATCATTAGTCTGTGGATGGTAATGGGTGGTCTTCATGTGCTTCACCCCACAGGACTTCCACAGACAGGCCAGCAGGTTGACATGAAATTGGCACCTCGGTCAGTCAGTATTTCTTTTGGGAAACCCACCCTGCTGAAAATCTCTAACAAAGCATTTGCCACCTTCTCTGCCTCTATGGAGGACAAAGCCACTACCTCAGGGTATCGTGTAGCATAACCCACTACCACTAGGATATACTTTTCCCTGTGAAACTTGAGATACTCAGAGGACCCACAATATCCATAGCTACCCTCTGAAATGGCTCCTCAAACACATGTAAAGGCATCAAAGGAGCTATCACTTTGTCTTCTGCCTTGCCTACCTTTTGGCATTGCTCACAGGTCCTGCAGTATCCTGTTACATCTCTGGAAATTACAGGCCAATAGAAGTTTTGCATAGTATGCCTCTTTGTACGTTTTATGCCCATATGACCTGCAAAGGGAATATCATGGGCTATGGCTAGAAGCACCAGACAGTAAACTCTAGGCACTACCAACTGCTGTACTCTCCCACCTTCTAGCCCTCCCTCAGGGGTCCACTCTCTGTATAGTAACCCTTTGTCCCAGTATACAGATTCCCTCTTCCCTTGATAATCAGGTGCCTCCCTAGCTACCTGCCTCAGGCCTTGCAATGTAGGGTCTGAGAGATGAGCCTGTCTCAACTCCCTCCTTGTAACCCTTCCCAGCTCCCATTCCACAGGAAGACTGGCATTCTCTGATAGTGGTGCCCCACTGTCAACCTGATTACTACTACTCACCTCTACCTTTGCAATTACCCTGTCCAAGGGGACATCAGTACCCACAAGCAGCTGTGGCTCACATTCAGTCTCACTGCTACAGCATAGCTCACTACCTGAAGTAATCACCTCAGCAGTCCTGACTGTAAGTATGCAGTCTGTCTGGGTCTCCCCCAGGGTACCAGACCCACATGCTTGTTTCCTAGCCTCACTGCATCTAACTGCATAAGTAGATAGTACTGCCTCATCCAACTCCTTCCCTCTCAGGACATCTGCAGGATGATAGTTCCATACCCCTGTTGTCTCAAGACAACCCACTATTGGCATTTTGTCTTTCCCACTTACTGGCTCCCTCACCTTTGGTTCCCCACCTTGCCTCCATGGACATCTGTATGCCACATGGCCCCACTGGTTGCATTCAAAACATTTAACCCTAGCTCCTGGATGTGTACCTGGACTAGTGGCTTCCCCTGCTACTGGCAGATTCTGTTGGGGCACTCTGTGCTGCCCACCATGGTTTCCTTTAGACCCATGAGCAGTACTGGGGATCCCCTTCCTATGCAGGGCTGCCCTGCTGGTCAGGTATAGGTCTCCCTTCTTCCCCAACTCATCTGAAGTAGCACATTGTCTATCAGCTAACCAGATCCTCATGTCCTCAGGCAAAGTGCTAAGGGCTTGTTCCCTCACCAAAAGGTCTGCCAGCCCTTCAAAAGTGGTGACCTGACATCCACTCACCCAGCTATGAAAATAAGTGCTCAGTTCATCAACATATTCACATACATTTTCATCTGCCTTGCATCTATGTTCACAAAACTTTTTCCAATACATTTCAGGTGTTAGCTTAAAACATTGTAACAGACATTGCTTTACAGAGTATAAACAAAACAGACAGAGTCAGGCATTTGTGATATACAAGTTACAGCTTTCCCATGGTGTAAGGGGGTCAGGAACCTTACCCAGAGCCTTTGGTCAACGCTATACTGTTTGCATACCCTTTCGAACATGTGAATGAAACTATCAAAATTATCCCTCTCTAAATTGTGGAAGAAATTTACTGACATGTTGTGCTTCTGGGATCCAGTTACTCCCTTCCCTATTACCTCCATGACTCTGGTGAAGAGTCAGCATTTCCCTCTCATGCTTCCTCTGATGCTCCTTTTCTTCAGCTTCTATCTCCAAATGCCTGGCCTCAAACTCAAGTCTCTTTAGCTCCAGCTGGGTTTTTAAGTCCACTGCAGAAAGGTTGAGCTGTCCATTCTCTGAGGATATTGTATCTCCACTGCCAGTATGATTGTCCTCCTGGATGCTGTTTTCTGATGCAGCTGTAACCAAGGCTGCAATCAGGTCTGCCTTAGTCAGGTTTCCATGTACCAGTCCCCTAGCCTGGCACATCTCCACCAGCTGACTCCTTGTCAGCTTTGCATATTCCTGTGATGACATGCTGCTTGCTCACCCTGACTAACTAAGCTAACAAAAGAAATAAAACAATTGTGATTGAACTCTGAGTATACTCTGCGTGGCTGATTTAGAGTACAAAACACTTTCAGAGATCACTGTACATAAGATACAGGATTTGCTCTAACCACACCACTGCCAAACACTTGTGAGGATATCTTATCCCAACCACTGCCACCACTTTGTGACAACTGTGCCCTGGCCCAGCAATCAAGGAGCCTCAGTCCTCACCACCAACACCAGGGAGGTAATCTTCTAGAAGAGGAAAGGATAATATCTAAGAGTTCAGAGATCACACAGAAACTTAAAATAACACAGTAGGACAGGTCTGATGTGAAAGAAAAACACTTAATCTAACTTTCTAGTCTTTAGCTAATCTTAAGAGAAAGCACAGTGCTATAACCCTGCTTGCATACATAAAGAGCATAAGCAGTACTGGAGTTGATGGACCAAGACAAATGCTTTCAGTCTCTTACTGAACAATAGTTTTTAAAACACTAACAAACAGCTCTGCTAAGGCCCTCCCAAATTACATCATTTTGACACTTGGGTTTTCCAGTATTCACATTACATCATTTTGGCACCTAGTCTGGAGTTCCCAGGCCAAAAACTGCATTATTTAGCAATCTAACACCTGCTCAGGAAACTACAACAATAAAAGACATTTCACATGTACACTCTAGCAATTGTTCCTTAAGTTAAGACAATAGAAAGAATGTGTTCAGCCAGATGCTTCAGCACCATTTTGTAGATAATTATAACTTCAAAGAACATTTGAAATACTTGGCTTGATTTTCCTTACAGCAGATGGTAATGTTGCAACAATCTTGAAGTTCACATTTTACAGTGTTTTCTTTCATTTAAAAACACAAGCCTGTATTTTACATTTATTTATACAAGTGATAAAATTATGTATCAGATTCTATTTGACTAGGCTGGCAGCCTTCACCCACCTTTCCCCAGTCTTCACAAGTATTACAGTGGCATTCACTTCCTCTGGAATACGTTCTGGGTCATTGACCTTCTGTATCAACGCTTCTCATGCATTTTTTAATGATAGAGTTTCTATGAGAATAAATCCATCTTTCATTTCCAAGGGTAACATTTGCCAGTTTTGTTATCTGTCTGTTTTCTTTTTAAATTGTTCTAATAAAGGATAGTTTTTTTTACCCTGGGTAGATATGCACAGAAATACCAGATTTTTATATGGGCAGGACTAAATTTCTAAAATTCTCAAAGTGTTTGTCTAACTGTATTAAAGTTTGCTACAAGATGGACAACAAACACTTACCTTTGGAGCCTAAAGCCCACTCAGCTAGAGCAGAAGGTACCTCTCAAGCCTTTTTTAAAGATGTAACTTTAAAGATAATATTTTCACATTTGCTATGTGGGCATCATACATTAGAAATACACTCTAAACTGTATATAATTTCCTTGATCCGAGTCTTTCTTTAAAGCCATGACCCTTAGTAGAATATTCCCATGAGGACCACCAATGGAGAGAAGCTTGTGACTAGGTTCAAGTAGTTCAGGAAAGTGAAACTCCTTACCTCAGATATAAAAGGTATGTACTTAATATATCCATTTCACCAAAATACCCTCAGAACTTTTTCTTGTCTCACTTCATATGCAGTCTGGAAGCCTTTCTTTTATTATTGATGGTAATGTTACTTTTGTAATGTATGTTTTTAGTTGCTGCTCCATCTCAGCATGGGCTTTCTTAGATGTGGAAAGCATCCTTCTTTTCACAGCATTATGGGTAAGAGACATTCACCTACCTGGAAATTTTAGATGCTGGACGGTTTAAGTCTAGTCAGCTTTAGTCTTAGCATTTGATGAAGATGGAACTGTTCCTCAAGCTCTAGAGTCATATTAAGTTTATAACTTTCGTTGCATATTGAAAAAGTTATAGGGTACAAATAATCAATTTAAGGGACTTTTAACATTCCATATTCATACAGATCATCAATACACTAGCTGACAGTATTGATAATGGGAGTAAAAGAAGGACGATGTTTAATTAGTGAGTCAAGCTGATTAAGAAAGTAACTTTATGCAGGATACTGACACATCAAATCTTTTTCCCTTACAGTGGTGTGGCAGAAATTTGACAGATTTTCTGATTCATGTTCACTTTAAGAGATCTAGTATTAAACAATCACAAGGGTTCAGCTTACATGAGATGCTTACGGATGTCCTCAATTTAATGGATTTTTTTTAGTATCAAAGTTCCATTACTAACAGTCTGAAGCTTATCAGTGTGAGCATGCATGTTTTCAATTCTTACGAGGAAATTTATGCTCTTTTGTATTCCTGTGGCCTCATATGAACCGGAGAGACAAAAACAAAACTTAAAACAAGGCTTCAACAACACATGAGTTACATGCAATGCTGTAGAGACGAGATACCATTAGCTTTACATTTCTAGTAATAATATGAGAGTAAAGTGACTGATTTAAAGGCTGGCATACTTCAGACTGTAATGCTTGATGAAACAAAAGAGAAATATTAAACAACTTCTGGAATTAACGAAAACACAATTTATATCATAACATTGAAATGATTGCATTAGGAAGCTCTGATTAGCTGACTTCTGATTAGCAGGCTACTATTTATTTTTGCTCTGCTTAGTGTAGTTCAATTATTGCCTGATGAGTGCAGTGTTAATCCTTCGAAGACTATAGCCAAGGCTGTGCTATGCATGACAATTTTAATAATGATTTTTTTTTGCTTTATTTCTATAGTCATTTCATTATTTACTTTTAGAATTTTCTTATTTTTAGTTATCTGTGCATTACAGTTGCCAGTATATCATATAGGCAATGTACCTTTTCACCTGCTATACAGAGATTCATAGCTTTATGCTTAGTGATTTCAGTATCCGTTCTTGCAGTCACAAAATTCTCAGCACATAACACAAATTTGTGCTTTTTAAAATCAAACAGAACTTCATTTTCATGATCAAACTAATGGAAGGCTGGTTACCACAATGATGTTTTCATACTTCATAAGTAAATAGTAGGCAATCCATCTGCAGACTATTACACACATAGCCAATATCTAAATAGTGACCAAAGGTAAAAATCAGACCCTTGTTGTCTTTTCTAACAATTGACTCTGTTCTCAATACCAGGCATGAGGGATAAAACTCTACAGTAAGTGGGACATTATGCACCTTTGTTAGATGGTAAATTAATGCAGCTATTATCATTTCCTTCACTGGCAGATAATTTATTTGGCTTAATTTGTTATATAAAGCAATGTTTCTTTCCTTTGAGTAGGTAATATTTTGGAAATAAAAGCTAAGTTAACTTTTGAAGTCTTTGTTTTTAATATAAGGACTTGGAGTTCATATTGGAGCTGCTTACTCATTCAGTTTGTCTTCATTTTCCACTGAGGTGCCATGGCAAATTTAATTGGAGTTTATGGTTTTCTTTACTGTCATTTTCCATTGTGGGGTATGAGGTCATAGAGTGGATCAAATGCTGAATAAAGCACTGGCTGAGAAAAAGTCTTCTAAAGTTAGTCTGGGTCAGCACATTATAGGCATTACAATAAGGTGAAACACAGAAGAACTACAAGATGCCTGCTGCTTTATTTACATTGACCTGTCAAATAAATAAAACATAATTATAGTATTGCAATGACACATTTTGTTTTAGTTTTAAGCACCCTGACATCAAGTTATTATTGCCAGCTGATATCAGTCTAAAGTTGGAGACAGAATTTATAGAAATACTCAGTTTTAACCATTATTTAATTTGTTTGTTTGTTAATAGTATGAGTGGATTGCTCAATGTGAACATTTCAGCCACAATCCAAGCCACGAGGCAGAAAAACATAAAAACAGATTCAAAGTATTATAATATGAATGTAAAAGCATAGTTGTACAGGGAAGTGAAATAATTCTATAACAGGTAGTAGACCAAATCTGAGAAAATAAATAGGGATTGAAAGAAAATAATAGATATTATGAAGTAACAAAATTGCTGTTTACCTGATTTTAAAATGAAATAGCATGACAGCTAAGCAAATTTAAACATAAAGTCTACTTAATTCTGAAATGATGATGGAAAATAATTCAAGTGCAGATCCTGTATTTTTCTTTAGAGATTGGGTGACCTGTACATCTAGAAAGAACTTTATCAAGCAGGGCTTTTATGTACAGGTAATGCTGCTGAAAAATTAGTCCGCCACTTTATGGTAGCATATTAAGCTGCCATGAAGGTCAGATTATAAAAAAGCTAATGGATGCCATTGTTTAACGCTCGTTAAACAGCACTTTGTTGATTAGCGAGTGGAAAATTAAAAAAAAACTAATTACATTAAAATAAATGAAAAGCATTCATGAATGATTATCTGTATATTTCTGTCTCCATGTAAGAGTGTCCTTGCGTAACTGAAAGCGTAAGTGACAGAGAGAGAGAGAGAGAGAGAGAGAAAGTGTCATAGAGAGAGAGAGAGAGACAGGCAAAAAGCACTGACTGCAACAGGCAGTCTTTCATAGGTATGAAACTCTTAACACATAGCATTATTGACAGAATATAATCCTCAGTTTTTATTTTACCAATGAAATAATTATAGAGAGGAGCAGTATTTTCTAAATCATGAACTGTAACCTGATTGGAGGAGGAGGTATGGATAGAGAGCTGCAATATCTTGCTATTTTTTTTAATATGAAACATGGATGGATACATTTCAGAATGAAAGTATGCGTAACTGTGTGTGTGTGTTTGTGTGTGTGTGTGTGTGTGTGTGTGTGTGTGTGTGTGTGTGTGTGTGTGTGTGTGTGTGTGTTTAGACATTTTTGGATGTAAAATGCTCCCTCCAACAGCAATTGCATATACTACATCAAGTTTGAAACATTAGGAGGAGGAACTATTTTACATCAAAAATATATGTGAAATATATATTTAGTAATAATAATAGTAATAATAATAATAACAACAATAATATTACAAAAGCATGTAACACGTAGCCCATTCTCTATGTGCAATAATGCCCTTCAGACTGTGTGTTATTGTGGAAATGGAAAATTTGAAAGTAAAAAACAAATCTATTCACTCGATCGAACTGATATTCCGAATTTGGCAATGTCACTTGTATGGAATGTTGAAAATCATCACCTCGACTTCAGCATTCAAACAAATTTGGAATGTCAGGAGGTGATGTCAGACCCTCAGGAAGTTGTGCTAAAGCTGCCATATGACTTGTACTTCTATAGCACAAGTTTTTATAGTTTTGCAGGCGGGCAATCCTCCACACCCCCCCTGCAAATTATATATTCCAACTCCTAGATCTCACTACAGTGAGGAAAATGGTAAATTTCCCGATCCCCATTATAGTGCAGTCTGTAACCAGAATGTCGAATGCACATTACCGAATGTACACTACCATTTACAAATATGCATCCAAGCATTTTCAGAATGGCATTACAGAAACTGGAAAAGACATATTTGACTATCCTAGTTTCACATAAGTGCCATTCCACATTTTGATCATAAACCAAAATAACATGTCCTCAGTGGTGCAGGACCTCAGGTCCTGTTAAAGCAGATGTGAATTCATTCCCAGTGCAGGCAAGGTGTAGTGGATGTAGGTAATAGGTCATGGAAGGACAGGTGCATCTTTATAGTTATTTGCAGTAATTGAACTGAAGATAATTCTTCATACCATGCAAAGGACTAGAATATGGACATGAGATTGGCAGGATAAAATTAAAACAATACAGAGCCACATGACATACATGTTTAAGCAGCATGCTAGAAAGTCTGAAAAGAAATTGAATCATTGTGTACTGTTTGATGTTAAGGTGAGGACATCCCTAGCAACAAGCAAAGACCAAGGGACTGTGTATGTTGCATTACAGGATTAGATTAGCTTAAATGAGATATAGTTTGAGATTTGAGATCAAAGGTGCTTGACATGCCATCTTCAAGTATTCCAGTTAGTTTCCTCCCATCTATAAAACAAACATTACTGACTACACTAACTTGTCCATGTATGCTTTGTATTTACCTTTGTTGTTGCCGCCCATCTCATTGCTAAAAGGGTTTTGAGAAGGACCTGTTCAATTTCTGATTAACAAGTAAATTAGCATTGGTTTTTAATTTTAACCATTTTAGATCTGTCTCCTGGGTGAAAGAAAATATTGGAGACTAGGGATGATGAAATCAGGATAGATTAAATGATGAATACATTGAGGATGGTATATAGAAGGGTACACTGAAAGTTGTAACAGGAACAGATAAAAACAAAGAAGGAGGAAGAGAATATATTTGGGAAAATGTGATATTAGAGATATTGAGGAAAGAAGAAAAAATTATATAATGGATGGAAGAGGGTGGGATATTGTTTAATGGAGCTTTACAATGAAATAAGGGAGTTAGTAAGGGTTAATCATTTACGAAAGCATGCATAGCTTTTGGAATTATATGCAATAAAATTGTATTCAGATGTTAGAATGAAAGGTGGAAGGTAGCACCAGAATCAGCTGAATTGCTCAAAGAAGTTAATAAGTAACAAGAAGCTGTGGGGCTCACAGTAATTTGAAAAGAGTACTGCTATTTAGAAATCACATAGAAAAATTAAAGTGCCTGTGTCAGAAGGGGAGATCAACATTTAAATTAGACGTGTCCAACCTGTGGCCCATGGGCCGCATCTGGCCCTCAGAGCTCTTCCATGCGGCCCTCAACCTCTAACTGCAACATCGATGTACGCATGCACCAAAACAATTTTTTGTTTTGTGTTTTTCACTCCCGTGACCTGTAACGCACCCTTCTAGTTTTGTTTTTGAGCCAAAAAAGGGTCAATGTGTTTACTCCATTATTTTGCACCAAACAATCAGTGTGTGTGTGTGTTCTCGCTGAAGAGGGACTCTTGTATGGATGTGCCGCTGTTGCCTTTGAAAGGGACAGCAATTACCTGTGTTAATAGGTAAGTGAGTGCATGCATGAAAGCAGAATTGTGTGCATGAAAGTAGAAGAGTGTGTGTGTGTGTGTGTGTGTGTGTGTGTGTGTGTGTGTGTGTGTGTGTGTGTGTGCATGACAGAGAGAGACGCATGCACAAAGAGGCTAACAATGATCAGTCTACCTACTGAACACAAACAAGTTAGCTCACAAATATGTCATACATTAAGAGTACACTTTCATTAAATTGCGGCTTTCCTGACAGGGAGAGTGTTGTATTGAACATGAGCTCATACCTCTTAACTGTATGGATTTTCAAAGAATGCCTGGATTTTGCCTCATCTTCCAATTTGTGTCTTTTGCTTAGTAAATAAAAGTAGTCATCCAAGGTAATGCAGTTCCAGGGAGTAAGAATGAGACAGCAGCCTGGGGTTAATGGGTCAGTAGTGGACTGACTATGTGGGATTGTAGCATATAAAGTTGTATTGTTTTTTCAGACAAACAAAAAAGCACCTAGTACTGTTTTTTCATTGGTGGTTTCTAAGCAGTGGTAGATTGGACAGCAGTAAGCATAGCTTTGGCGGATCATCAATACTGGCAAATCAAGTGGGCACAATGTCATTTTTTAAATGAGGATTTTAGTGTGTATGTGTGTGCTTATGTGTTGGGAGTGCTGCAACAGTAGATGATTATTAAAGACAGAGACATACGGACTGTGGAGAATATGTTTCTTTATTTCAAAACCTAATACTTGGGTACTCATGCCAGAAGTAGATTTTTTAAGACGTAGCTTCTTGCCATTTACAGTGGATGGATATTTACATTTAATGGACAATGTATTAGCGTGGGCCTATGGGGTTCTGAAGGATGCCAAGTCTACCACTGCCAATGTCTTGTAAAGTGACCTGGAAATGGATATTGGGATGTTATTGAAAATATAGTAAGTAGGCTTAGAAATATAGTTTAATTAAACAAAGTGTACTTTCAATTTACAGGCCATAATTTAATTTATTTCAGGTAGTCCAGATACTGGTAGATTGTATACCATTAGACTTAATTAGGGAGAGCTGTCATTCTGGGGAAACAAGCAGCCCTAGTTTCAGTGAAAGCTCTGTGGTTGCTTTCAGGTAGGAAGTTGCAGGATGTTGATGCAATGTGTTTTATTATTTTTAATGCATTTGTCATTTCAAAGCATGGTTTTCTTTGATGCAAAAGAAGGCAGGACTGAATGAGCCATATAATGTTTAACTGATAATAATGGGATAGAAAGATTATAAGTGATGTATAATGTTTGCAGCTACAGTTGTTTCAATGGTGTCTGTGACGCATAACTATTTTTGGGCCTGTGTCCCACTTTTATTTTTCGCTTTGTCCAGATTTATTGCTCTAAGGTTGAGAGGTATGGTTCCATACCAAATCAGAAGTTGTATTTACCTTGGAAGACTTTTCGGCATAATTATGAAAAACAGAGCCTTTTTAATATATCTACTTATTTCCAATATAAACTGCCATGTAACCTTGCAAATAACTTTCTTATTAAGCTACTTTACTTCTTTTAGAATTGACAGATATGATTCATCTGTTCGGACATAAGCATAGAGTGCTAATGTGACTTTGATTTCTTGCAGCAGTCTGTGGTTTACATAATCACAATAACTTTTCTGTGTTTCTGGGTGTGTAATCAGTTTAACAGTTTTAAAGATGTTTTCCAAAAATAAATAAATATCATCATCATCATCATCTTTCGGCTTTTCCCATTAGGGGTCGCCACAGTGGATCATCTCTTTCTATTTCTTCCTATCCTCTGCATCTTGCTCTGTCACACCAACCACCTGCATGTCCTCTCTCACCACGTCCATAAACCTTATCTAAGGCCTTCCTCTTTTCCTCTTACCTGGCAGCTCCATCCTTAGCATCTTTTTCCCAATATACCCATCATCCCTCCTCAGCACATGTCCAAACCAACGCAATCTCGTCTCTCTTGCTTTGTCTCCAAACTGTCCAACATGAGCTGACCCTCTAATATACTGATTCCTAATCCTATCCATCCTAGTCACAAAATCTTAACATCTTTAACTCTGCCACATCCAGCTCTGACTCCTGCCATTTTGTCAATGCCACTGTCTCCAACCCATATAACATAGCTGGTCTCACTACCCTCTTGCAGACCTTCCCTTTCACTCTTACTGGTACCCGTCTGTCACAAATCACTCCTGACACTCTTCTCCCCCCATTCCACCCTGCCTGTACTCACTTCTTCACCTCTCTTTCACATTCACCATTACTCTGAACTGTTGATCCCAAGTACTTAAACTCGACCAACTTTACAACCTCTACTCCCTACATCCTCACCATTCCTCTACCCTCCCTCTCCTTTACACACATATATTCTGTCTTAGCCCTGCTGACCTTCATTCCTCTGCTCTCTAGAGCATTCTCCACCTCTCCAGAGTCTCCTCAACCTGATTCCTACTTTCAATGCAGATCACAATGTCATCTGCAAACATCATAGTCCACGGGGCCTCCTGTCTCATCTCATCTGTCAACCTGTCCATCACCACTGCAAATAAGGAAGGACTCAGAGCTGATCCTTGATGTAATCCCACCTCCACCTTAAACGAATCTGTCACTCCCACTGCAGTCCTCACCACTGTCACACTACCCTCGTACATATCCTGTACCACTCTTACATACTTCTCTGCCACTCCCGACTTCCTCATGCAATACCACAACTCTTCTCTAGGCACCCTGTCATATGCTTTCTCCAAGTCTACAAAGACACAATGCAACTCCTTCTGACCTTCTCTGTATTTCTCCAATAACACTCTCAGAGCAAACATTGCATCTCTAGTGCTCTTTCCTGGTATGAAACCATACTGCTGATCACTAATCATCACCTCCCTTCTTAACCTAGCTTCTACTACTCTTTCCCATAACGTCAAGCTGTGACTGATCAATTTTAGCCCTCTGTAGTTACTGCAGCTCTGCACATCACCCTTATTCTTAAAGATAGGTACCAAAACACTATTTCTCCACTCCTCAGGCATTCTCTGACTTTCCAAAATGTCATTAAACAATCTAGTTAAAAATTTCACTGCCATTTCTCCTAAGCACCTCCATGCTTCCATTGGGATGTCATCTGGGCCAACAGCCTTTCCATTCTTCATCCTCTTCATAGCTGTCCTTGCTTCCTCCTTGCTAATCTGTTTCACTTCCTGATTCACTATCCCCACATCATCCAACATTCTCTCTCTCTCATTCTCTTCATTCATCAGCCTCTTTCCATCTACTCAACACCCTTACTTGCTGCACATCTTTCCCAGCTCTGTCCCTCTGTCTAGCCAATCGGTACAGGTCCTTTTCTCCCTCTTTAGTGTCCAATCTCTCATACAACTCTCCATACGCCTTATCCTTAGCCTTCACCACCTCTCTCTTTGCCATGCGCCTCATCTCCTTATACTCATGTCTACTTTCTTCATCTCTTTGACAATCCCACTTCTTCTTCACCAGCCTCTTCCTCTGTATACTCTCCTGTACTTCCTCATTCCACCACCAGGTCTCCTTGTCCTCCTTCCTCTGTCCAGATGTCACACCAAGCACCTTTCTAGCAGTCTCTCTTACTAGTTGTGCTGTAGTTACCCAGCTGTTCGGTAACTCTGTACTGCCTCCCAGTGCCTGTCTTAACTCTTCCCTAAAATAAATAAATATATAATAAATAAATAATCCTCTCTACACTTTGAGCTATTGACAAAGTCTGGGAATTTGTTTTTTTCAAAAGCGAAGGTCAGCATTACAGCTCAGTAAACTGTCAGTCTGTGAGTAACTTCTGCACAAATTAAAATGTCTGAATGTCAAATGGCTTTAGATTGGAGGGAAGTTTATTTTTATTTATTTTATTTTATTTTACATTTGTTTACCGGGAAAGTCGACTGGACACAGATCCATTTTCAGCAGAGGCCCAGGGAGAAAAGCTCCAAAAATAACACAAAACAATATAATACAATACATGAGAAAGAGAGACAGCAAATTATGGAAGTAGTACTTATACAATATGGCAGAGATTACATCTTGTAACAGTGAGAATCATTGAGGTACAGAATAAACTTAAAAACATTTTTTTTAACAGTTATAATTACAGCAAGGCAAATATCAATGAGTAAAGTTTTTAGGAGAAAGCTGTTTGTACATAGCTGAAGCTCTGAAACAATCTTTTGGTATGGATTAACCTGGGGATTGACACAAGTTATATGCTTACACCAGTATGTAGCATTATAGTTTATGGTTTTCTTATTGATTAACTTTTTGCCGAGCAGTTGTTTTTTGATTTATTGATGGTCCTTTTGGTGGTGGGGAATTACATGGATGAATCCATCTCTATTATGATTTTTTTTTCAGATATTTTGACTTCCAGACAATTTCATTCAGTGAGTGAGTGTCATGTGATTACTAAGGTTGCCTATTTTACAAGTAGGGGCTTTTGTGTGTGTGTGTGTGTGTGTGTGTGTGTGTGTGTGTGTGTGTGTGTGTGTGTATAAGAGAGAGAGATTTAATATGTATACTGAATATAATTTTGCAAATGGAATTCTTAGTTAAACATGCCCCTCTTCTTGGGCAAATAGACTTGAGTAACCAATATTAGATCTTAGCCATCCAGCTGGGAAAGGTTAGTATGTGGATTTTCCATCTGATTTGATGAAGGCTATGCTACTTACCCAAGGACTGCATTTATGGCTATCCATCCAGCCACCGTGTTGTTGAACTACATTTTTTGATAATGTGAGGAGCGTTTTATAGAAGTTGAAGGTTTTTGTGTCAAGAACCTGTCCATGAAAAGTGGCTTGTTTATGTTGCAGTGAAGGCTGTGGTCTTTGTAGTGAGGGTTTTAAGTATAACCAGTATTTCTGAGGTAGAGGAAGTCTCTTAAGGCACGATCTTTCTTAGCCTGGAAAGCAAGCCAATGATGAAATTTATAGGGGCCAGTGAGAGACAGAGGAAAGCAAGAAGCTTTTTAGTCTGTTTGCATAACTAAGTGAACTTAGTCCTTTGACCTTTTTTGTCAGAAATAGTTGTAGTCTTTCTTTTGGCAGGGTGTTTTGCTGAGGCACATGCCAAAAGGGGCACTGCACTCAATAATGACTCTTGTAAAGGAAGAATACAGAGATGTTATGACCTCCTTGTCCCTGGATGAGATACCCTTACTAATGAAGTGGGCCATGTAAAAAGCTTTCCTTACAACGGAGACAAAGTGGTGGTAAAAAGTCAGGTTTCTATCAACCTGGGTGCCCAAGTACCATACGACTTATTGCGTGCTTACAACATTGTTATTAATGTGATAATTTGTGGGAAGATCACTCTACTCAAAGAGGATGATGATGTATTTTTTGTCATTTAGCTTGAGGCCATATTTCTGGCACCAGTTATTTGTTTGGGTCAGACCCACTTGTAGCTTATTCAGAATTGTTTTATTAAGTCATTAATGTGAATTCTTTACTTTATTGCAAATTTGTTGGGTTATTTTTGTGGATTATAGTATTGTAGGACTGCTGATGTTGACATGTTATGTAGTTGGACTGCTGGAATGGTTTTCCCAGTGAGAAATGCTAGTGCTTTAGTGAATATCTGTTTATTTGTATATATATATATATATATATATATATATATATATATATATATATATATATAGAGTTAACTGCTAGATTAGAGAATTAGAATGAGAATTAGAATTTTAAGGCACACATTAGGCATTTATTACATTTATTCATTGTTCAAATGCACCTACAGTGCAGCCAGGAGGTCAACTGTGGTCTTCAAGAGTTAACTATATGATATATTTTATATGCGGCCCCAAGACCATTTCTGTTCACTCAATGCTGCCCCAGTAGGCCAAAACGTTGGACACCTCTGATTTAAATTTTAAAGTAGATAAAAAGGAAGTTTCTATGAAAGACAAGACTGCTTGCTCATTTAGCATTAACACAGCTAATCTCCGCTTACTACACCACTATCCAGATAGCTAAACCAAAAGCTTCTAGAATGAAAGGAATTTCAAAACAGACAAATGTGAAGACACTGTTTGAGTCCTGTTTCAGCAGTGCATGTGTCTCTGTACTGGAAACATAATTTAAGGTTGGATTCTAAGCATATAGCAGAAGGAATCGTGATTATTCAGGTTTAGTGTGACTTATTTATATTCATTAAGCTAGCTACATTTGTATATTACAGCTTTGCACAATATTTGCAACAGTAGGAGGCTCGTTACTTTTGAACAAAATACTGGATGTCACTTTGAACTGAAACAGTGTTATAGTACTTGAGAGTTCTAACCAGACCATTTTTGTCTGTGTGTGTGTGTGTGTGTGTGTGTGTGTGTGTGTGTGTGTGTGTGTGTGTGTGTGTGTGTGTTGTACAATGACTGGTTTGTTAGGGAAGTTTACAGCAAATTTTCAACTTATTTTTTTTAATATTTGTGAGATGCTGTAATGTATACAATGGGCTCAAAAGTCAAAGTCTAAAGGAAGTTGATAATAATGTTGTTTCTGATAGATAAGAAGTATATCTGTATAGTATTACCAGATTTATTTGATGATTTCTGGAAGGAATTTTTAAATCAGAATTTTTTTTAAAAAACATTTTTATTTGAGAAATTTAATATACAATAAAGTTAAATAAAATGAACTCATTTTTTTCTTTTTTTTTTAAACAAATAAAATAAAATGAATTTTACATGAAGTAATAACATAACAATAAACAATATATAACTATATACATTATGTTCACCATAGATCAATACATTTAAAATAATTTATAAATATGTAAATGATATTTACTATAATATAGAACTACTTTTGTAAAAAATCATATATTTTATTCCAACTGTGAAGAGAAGTATTTTTAGAAATTCTATTCCCGATGGTTTGTTTTTCCAAACAAGTGACTTCATTTAGAAGAATTTTAAATTCTTGTAAAGATGGAGAGGAATTAGATTTCCAATTTCTAGTGATAATTTTTCTTGCTATGGCTAGCATAGACCAAATCAAAGGGTAATCAGATACCTTAATATAAGCTGGAACTGGAGTATTAACTAATATTAAGGGTTTAGTTAAAGTAAAGTCTGTAAAAATAGCTTGCATAAAATCATTTATATCATCCCAAAATTTTTTCAATTCGATACAATCATAGAACATATGAGACCAATCAGCATTTATTTTATTATTACATCTCCAACAGTTTATATTTTTTTTCCCAATTTTACTCAATGTATGAGTAGTAATAAAGGGTCAATTTAGATATTTCCAGGAAAATATTCTCCATCTTAACAAAGAAGTAGTCATACTAGATGATTTCAAAATATTGAATTTGTCTTTGTCTGTGGGAAAATAATTATTAATGGTAAAGAAAAAGTTCCAGTAACTGTCAGAGTAGACATTTAAATCCGATTTGATAGCTTTATATATTTGCGAGTGTTTATTAGTGGAAGGAGAATTATTCTGAAGAGATAAAATCAAGTAATGCAATAAGTTTGGTATAACGTTCTTAACTGAAGGGGTCATTAAGTCAATTCTATTTTGTATAAAATTCCTTCCTTCATGTAACCTCAACCAATAAAGGGACTCAAATCTGAATTCAACATCTACTAAACTGACTGATTTCAAGACATTATTTGACATCAATTGATACCAAAAGAATAAGTGTTTCTGTTTAAAGATACACATTTTATTAGAGTCAGAGGTAAAAGAATACCTGTTGAGTAGGCTATAGAAAAGAGAAGTAATAACCATTCTTTATAAACATTATATTTATATATAACATTTCTAAAAGATTTTAACAAAAGAGTTAAATAATTACTTTTAAATTTTAGGGGACTAAAGATGGGAAGCTGATCTTTTATGACCCAAATTAATGGGTTATTTATAAACAACAGTTTTTGAGAGTTATTTTTTATAGTTTCCAACATTAATATTTCAACAATTTTTCCATTTAGCTTGATAATTAGTATCAATTAAGAGAGAAATCACTTTTACCATAGATGAACTTGAATAAAATTCTAAATTAGGCAATGCTATACCTCCATTATCCCAGTTTTTCATATGGTGAGATAAAGCAATTCTAGATTTATTTGGAAACCATAAAAATTAAAAAAAAAATTGCATTTAATTTTTTAATTATCAAGTACAGGGGAGGTATAGAGATGGATTAAATAATGTAAAGAATTTTATGGAGAAAAATAATTTTAATAATAGTGAGTCTTTCATCCATAGAGAAATGTATTCTATTTCAATTCTTTGTTAATTTTTCAATTATTGTAAGACAATTGTTATAATTAATTTGTATGATATCCTTATTATTTTTAGCTATTGAAATGCATAAATAAAGAATCTGATCAGATTGTGTACGATATTTTTTTTTTTATCATCATGTAAATTAAGTAGTTTTGGGCCAATTAAGAGAATTTGTGTTTTATTATTATTAAAAGTTAGACCAGATTTCCTTTGAAAAAGATTTATGTTATTAAAGAGGGCTCAAATAGATGTATTTTCATCAGCCAAGGTGAGAAGAATGTCATCAGCAAACAATTGTATTTTATATAATGAAGTGGAATTTAAATTATAGCCTGTTATATTGTTATATCATCTTATTAGGTTTGCCCATGGTTCAATAATTAGTGTAAATAATAAAGGGGACAATGGACATCCTTGTTTAGTGCCTTTAACTAATGGTATATTTTGTGATATACTTGTACTAATTTTAATGTATGCTTGACTATCTATATATAACTGATTAATGAGATTTATAAATTTATTAGAAAAATGTAGTTCTAATAGGATAAATAAATAATTCCAGTTAATAGAATCAAACACACTATTAATATCTAAACTAATCAAAGTCAATTTTTTATTTAATTGTTTAACTGATTCAATCAAAATTAAAGTTCTTTTTATGTTATCATATGAATTCCTATTCACTATGAATCCTGTTTGATCATCGTCAATCAAATTAGGTAAAAATGTTTTTAATCTATCAGCATAAATAGACATGAACATTTTGTAATCTACATTGAGTAAAGTAATGGGTCTATATGAGGAACATTTGGTTGGATCTTGGTTTGGTTTTAATATGGGAGAAATAAAAGTGTACTTCCAAGAAGGAGGGGTTCTGATAAAGTTTTGTGCATGGCTAAAGACTTCATGAAGTAATTTTAGTGCCATATTAGGAAATATTTTATAAATTTCTGGAATGATGCCATTATTTCCTGGGGCTTTATTTTGTTTGAATTTGTTAATTTGTGTTTGAATATCTTTAAAGGAAATAGATTTGTCTATAATATCTTTCTGTTCAGTAGATAGTCTTTTATTAGTATATTTGCTAACAAAAGTTTTTATATCTTCTTTAGGATCTATTGTGTTAGAATTTTGGTTGATATTGTTAAAAAAATTCTAAATGCCGATAGAATGTTGTGAAGATTAGTTACCATCTTTTTTTTTTTGAGGAAAAAATATTTCTTTGATATGATTAATTTTATTTAATCTTTTAGTTTTATTCGCCAATAACTTTAAAGATTTTGGGTTATTTGAATAATTAATTAATTTATATTTTTCTGCAATTATTTTTGTTTTATGGTTTAATATTTCAATATATTTATTATTTAGAGAGTTTATTTCCATTTGTTTATCAATAGTATCTGTATCTACTTTTTGATTGAGATTTAGATTATCTATTTTATATTATATATCACAAAGTTCTTTATCCCATAATTTCTTTTTATTATAATACCATCTCATCATTTTTCCGTATAGATATGCTTTTAAAGCATCCCATATATATTTTCTGATATGTCATTTGAATAATTCAGTTGTAAAAAATTTTGAATTTCAATTATAATGAATTCTTTAAATTTTTTTAACTTTGTAATATAAGCTGGTATTCTTTTGATTTGAATAGTAGAAACATTGTTGATACTGAGATAAAAAATAATAGCATTATGGTCAGAAATATGACATGTTATTACTTTTGTATTACTTAGAAAATCTAATAGGTCATTGGAAACCAAAACTCTATCAATTCTAGAATATGCATTATGTCTGTGGGAATAAAAAGTATAAAATAATGAATTTGGAGTCATAAAATGATTAATATCTTTTAAAAGAAATATTTCAATAAAATCTCTTAATTTCTTAGCTGACAATGAGATCTTCCTTTTACCTTTATTAGAAGAATCTTTATGATCTAATATACAATTAAAGTCCCCTGCTATTATCGATTTTCCTTTTGTAAAATGCACAATTTTATATAAATGTTGTTTAACCATGTTAGTACTTATACCTGGAATCCAATATATATTAAATAATGTATACATTTTTTATTTAGTTCCAAAGTTATAGCACAAAATATTCCTTTATTGTCTTTATAACTATCTATTATTTTGGGTAATGGTAGTGAGTTATTCCACAAGATGGCTACTCCTCTCTTTTTTTGAAGATGTTCAGAGCTTACTAAAACAGAATAAGATTTATTATTTAGTTTAGATAAATCCTCCGAGAGTAGGTGAGTCTCTTGTAAAAATATTAGTTGAGATTTATGAAGTTTAAGGTATTTAAATAAATTACCTCTCTTACCTGGATTATTTAAGCCATTAATGTTAATGGAAATACTTTTTATAGCTGTCATTTAAAATTAAACAAAATAAATCAGAGAATTGACCATCAGGTGTTAATATTATATTAATTTCTAGTAATTTAGTATGAGATTTCCCAGTTGGAATGAAAATAATCATCTTCAGATCTCTTTGAAAGAACTTACTATTCAAATTAGCGGTGAACAACAATAAAACTTTCAAACAAATAATACCATAACTGATTAGTAAAACAATATTTACAAAGAATTTTTTTGAAGTGTGTTAGGGCTAAAGACAAGCAGATATGTTTTTTTAAGAGTAACTGAGATCTTTCCAAAGTATTAAACAATACTCTTGTGAGTGTTTGAGGATGATAAAATAGTAGAAAGTCACAAACCAGGAACCAAAAAACCAAAGTAATTCCAAAGGCAAAGGAACATCAAACAGCGGTGGTACGTCTGATATGCGAACTTTAATAAAGGCAAAATGCAATAAAAACACGTAATAAAATAAAGCGCTTTCGCCTGGTTCCTACCAGGCTTTGTCAAGATAAAAAAAGTTAAAAACAGTGTCTTAATATATTCTTACAATAGATCACATGATTTCTAATCAATCAATTAATTAAAGCACTTCAATTTAGTGGCATTTTTCTTAAAGAACTATACATCATATTGAATCTACAAAAACTAATACTAGTGTTGAAAACATTTTGAAAAGTTTTTTATATAAAATCAGGAAACCACATTTCATTGAGTTAATATAATTTTTTGTAGCTACCAAATAAATAAGTGTAACTAATACATAGCCCTACTAAATGCATATAAACATTGAACATTAGCCTCAAGACCATAACATGCCCGATTCCTTTAAAATATATAAATAATCAGTGTGTGCTTGGCTTATAGTCTGGCTCTTCTTAGTTTAAGAACACTGGTAATGCTAACGTTATCATTAAGTCCAGGAGATTTTGAGGCATTAAGTTTTAATTGCCACAAAAGTTCTTTGTACTCAAGGAGTGTTTCCCAGTCACCCCCTCTCTGATCCTGCACAACTTGTTCCAAAACTAAAAACTTAAGCTGCATACTAGGACATAAAGTCAAATGGTTGTAGAAGGCATTGGTATTCTTCTTTTTAGAGACCTCGTATAAATGCTCGTATATTCTACGTCTTAGAGGTCTTTCAGTTTTTCCCATGTAGAAACTACAGCATTGAGTACATATCCCCAAGTAAACAACTCCTCTAGTCCCACAGTTATAATAACCAGTTGCCTTAACCTTAAAATTCCTTGTGGGAATGTATAAACTACTGTCATTAAAGATGAAAGGGCATTGATTACAGGCTCCACATTTCTACGTGCCTAACTTGGAAACAGAATGAGCACGACTCATGGCAATTTTTACTTTCAAACAAACCCTTCAAATTAGTATCCCTCCTCCTTACAAAACTAGGTTTTGTGGATACTATGCTTTGTGTGTCTTCTTGCAAAGTTAAAATCGGCCAATGTTTCAAAACAGTTTGTTCTACCTGCTCAGATTCCCTAGTAAATGTGTATATAAAAGTGTTGTGTGAATCATACTTTTCTTCTTGTTCTTTTTGCTCTTTTTGCTCAACCATCTGCTGGCCAATACCCAATAATGGAAAATACTTGAGCTCCCTATTAAACGTTACTTCTTTGGCCATTTTGTTTACCAAACATGACGGGTAACCCCTTTCCAGAAAAAGTTTTTTTAAAAAACTTATTTCCTTAAAAAATAACTCATCACTACTGGACATTCTAGAGACTAAAGAAATGCTGCTTTTTATCCCTAACATACTAGATTACTTAATGTTGAGTCAGTTTCTTGTTGTTTTACATACCTTATTTCTATGGGACATAATTTGCTTGGTATATCAGTTTAAACCACTGTACAAAAGTATGATTTACATTCTTTTTCCACATTTAGCTAGTGAATTTATAATGTTTGGTAAGCAGTGGCTTTAAAAGATTACAGCTTTATTAGGTACCAGTTTCTTAAATATGGAAAGAGCTAAATAAAGATTCAGGGAAGAATGTCTTTGAATGAATCTATGTATAAAAGTGATTGTTTTTGTTCCTTTTTTGATGCCATATTGTAGATGTGGGGTGATGGTTACTAAATGAGTTTGGTAAAATTCTTACTTAGTAAACATTATTAACGTCTGTTGTTAAAATCTGGCATAATGAGTTTTCTTTTCTCTACTGTGGTTGGTTGTAATCTCAGTACAAACTGAAAGGGCTACCCCTTAGAGGTAGTTGTGAGGGTAATCATTTGGGACACATGAGTGAAATCTGCTTATGCTGACAGTCTTTTTTTATCTAGGATACTATGAATTTCCAGATGTTGATTTAACTAGTTGAAGAATTTGATACCATAACTGAACAGCAACCATAAACCAAAGAGATTTAAAAGCAAACCAAAAATAAACTTTAAACGAACTCCTTGTCGGAAGCAGCCACAGCCAAAATCCTTCTTTAACGTGTTTATTAAAACATTAGCGTTTTCACCACGGCAGCCCGTAGCTTCATCAGAAAAATTATTTAACACTGAAACATGGCATTTAAACCACAAGTAGAGGAAGTGACATCATCACATTTCCTCAAACGGCGTCAATAATACATTATTAAAATCATTCAATTTAAAAATAACAATAGTGTCATATTTACAAAAAAACAGATCTAATCATGTCATAGATGTATATTACAAACTATACATATCATCATAACATGATATAGCATAAAAGTTTAAAAGTTCAAGCAACGATAACTCATTTGTTCAAAGTGCATTTGTAATGTATATACGTATAGTACAAAAAGTACAAAAATATGCATGATGTATAATATCATAACTAGTGTGATACACCATTCAGAAAAATGACAAAACACATATTAATTACTATTAAGTCCCCAGAAGGGTTAATTACATCCCTATAGTGTCATTCCGAACTACTAGTGCTATTAAATACTATGGCAAATACCAAAACTGTTTAACCAGGGATGTTTTACCTAAAATAACTTTTTAATTTTAAAACAGGGGCTATATTGCAATTACTATTAAGTCCTGGATCCCTAAATGAATCCAGGCGTAATTGCCATTCAAGCTCCCTGTTTTCAAGAATCAATGAGAATGGCCCTCCTCTAATAGTAATAGGGACATGGTCGATGGCCATGAATGAGAAACTATGACCAGGGTTAAGGCAAATATGTTTTGCTAAGGCGTTCTCGCTCTTATTGTTCCTTATTGCGTACAAATGTTCGTATATACGATCCTTCAAACGCCGATCCGTTTTGCCTATATAAAACGCGTCACAGCAATTGCACAAAGCAGTGTAGATAATAGATTTGCTGTCACAGTTTAAGGCAAAATGTATCCGAAATTTTCTTTCCCTGATCATAAACGTTTCACCTATTCTCACTTCTTGACAGTATCTACAAAAACCACATTTTGACATCCCATTTCTTTTATAAAATGGTTTTTGCGCTCCATCCCTTTGAAGTAGATCTTTTAAGTTGTTTGGTCTCTTAAAAATAAATCTTGGCTTATTGCCAAGTCTCTCAACCAAATATGAATTTGTAGATATCAAATGCCAATTCTTCTTTATAATAGCCAAAATCCCCCTAGAATTCAAACTAAATGTAGTAATGAAACTCAGGGAGTAATCTATTACATCACCTCTCTGTAACCTTGTCCCCCCTCCCTCATGTTCGGGTTCATTTGCCGTTGTTATGTCATCAATTAATGATACATTAATTGTGGGCCTACCCTGTGATAATAGGGGTTTATAAAAACCACTAGTCCTTTTTCTTGACACTTCACCTATAAGGTCACATAACATATGGTGAGGGTAACCACGATTACAAAACATGGTTTTCAACAATTCGCATTCCTTGTCAAAGTCACCCATAGTACTACACATCCTACCAGCTCTCACCAATTGTCCCTTGACAATAGCTCTTTTCTGTTTGTACGGGTGAAAGCTGGTAAAGTGTAGAAATGCGTTACAATATGTATGTTTTCTGAAAACAGAAGATGTAATGCATTGCCCTACATTGTCCTTTTCTAGTTTCACATCAAGGTAATCAATTACCTCAGATGAAAATTTTGATGTGAACTTTAAAAAGTCCGTAGTGGTATTCATGGTATCAACCAGTGCTATAGCCTCTGATTCTGTGCCTCTAAACAAAATGAAAATGTCGTCTAAAAGCGTGTGTAATAGACGACAGGTTCCATTAAGCCTGGGATCTTTTTCAAGATGTTTGTTTCCCAATAGCCCATTACAAAATTGGCGACCCCCCCTCCACAGGGTGAGCCCATCGCCACGCTTTTGTAAAAGTATTCGTCATTAAACAAAAAATAGTTAGAGGTCAACACGATGTCTAACAGTTCTGTAACCAAGTCTACCTCAAGTCTAGAGGCACCAAACTCCTTTAACAAAGCCCCTGACCATTCAACAGCCTCCTGATGTGGAATGGAGGTGTATAGGTCAATGACGTCGATAGTCAGAAAGTTATTATGCTGGTCAAATAAAATTTCATTTATATTCTCAAGGAAAGACCAGGAGTCTTTACAGAGACTACTAATTCCTTTTATATATTTGTCCAAAATTTTGGTGATAAGTTTTGAACAAGGGTAAATGATCGAAGACCTGCCGTCAATTAATGCTCTCATAGGGGGGTCATGAATGTTTTTATGAATTTTAGGGATCCCGAACATGGCGGGAATTTTAGGACAACTAATATCAATATAGTTGTATAAATTGATGTCAATTTTTCCCGCCAAGAACAGGTCCCTAAAAATACCTCTTATCAACCTGATGCTACCATTTACTTCATTCTTAGAAGATCTCACATATGCATCTGTCTCTAAAACTTTCTGCATTTTTTCATTATAAGTAATATTGTCGAAGAGGACAAGACCCCCACCCTTATCAGGTTTTAAGAGACGCACAGGCAACTGACATATTTCATCCAGTAATAACATTTGCTCCTTGGTGATGTTATAATTATTCACACCTGTCATCCTGTTATTATTTACTCCCAAGTGTCTGAAGTCAATTTCACAAATTCTTTCAAATAACTCTAAAATATTGTGAAGTGGGGGATTAAATACACTAGGCAATTTCAAACCATGTCCACCATCACCAGTACCTATAATGTTACTAGTATTGTTTTGTTCGTTAAAGACAAGTTTTAAGTTCATCTTTCTAACGTAACATTTCAATTCAATCAGTGCCTTAGACATACTACCAGAATAATTTGGTACAAATGAGTTGCCTAGTGATAAAAGTTCTATTAATTGTTCGTCAAGTATTATCTCAGAGAAATTGTAAATCTTAAAGTCTCCTTTCTTATTTGTAAGAATGACAGGGTAATTACAAGCAGGAGGTGGTAGGTTTACGATATTTTGGTCTACACAAATCACCTAATGGTATAGGAGTAATTCCCTCATTTAATTCCTCCTCTTGTTCGTACGGGTTTTCTTGTTGCGTTGTCCTAAAAAATTCCCTCCATTTTGATAGTTACCCCTGTCATTCCTTTTACCTTGACCTTGTTGGTAATTACTGGAAGAGGCTTTAATTCTCTTACTCCGTCGCCCTGTATCGTCACAGTCATCATTTTCGTCCATAACTTCATCTAGGCCATCCCCATTGTCACCCTCATCCCTATCCTGACCGGTAGTAATTGGGTCATTATGTGTACTTTTTCCTTTTAATCTAGGGTATGCTTCTCCTTTCGAGTAAGCTTCCCTATCCCTCATTAATTTTTTATTTTTACCAACTTTTAATTTTACCAATAGTGTGTCAATACTTGATAAAATTCGACCGTAGTCGAATTTGTATCTAGTAAAATCCATATCCAGTTTTATGTCTTTGTCCAGTTTATTCAATTCATTAACTAACAACTCAATGTGAAGTGAATAATGTTTCACTATCACTTCCAATAGTTGCATACCTTGCTGTTGAAATAGTACTTCTAGATCATTAAAGAATGCATTATCAACAACTAACGAAGAAGGTACAAAGTTATTTCTTAAACCCTTAGGAATGAGCTTCTCCGATATGCACTGTTTAAAATAGGAAGATTCCAACTGCAGTTTTTTTAATTTGAGCAGTTTGGAATCAAACAGTTTCAATTTGTCAGATAAACATTGACTATTAGTGCCAACAGTACTAGTGCCTGAAAACATACCTTGTTGGCAAAAAGACATGTTGCCCGTATCAAGCAACCAACCCTCAAAGTCAGGTAACCCAAAATTAGTCCCAATAAGTCCATGTTCAGTACGCTGACTTTGTCTGTTTGTTGTCACTGCACCAGCAAAAGATCGCTGTCCTCTCGCCTCGATTCCTCTTCTGGGCAGAAGCCCGAAAGAGGAAACAAATTCTCAATGCTGTCCACACCAGTCGAATTAATGTTCCCATCAACATTTGTCCTCACCGGCTGTGCAGCCGGTATCGGCTCGTCAATGCTGCTCTGACTTGCAGCATTAATATTAGAACCGCCAGATGCACCCGCTAAAGGTGCTCTTAACGTTGCTTGAAGGTCGTCCATCCTGGAATAAAGTAAGTCCAATCTGGCTGTTAACCCGCCAGCTAGCTAAGTTAGCGTCACCACTATCAACACTGTTCGCCATCACGTTGCTGTAGATGCTCCCGGCAAACAGGAACTTCGCCGACAAGTACACAAATCACAAACCAAAGAGATTTAAAAGCAAACCAAAAATAAACTTTAAACGAACTCCTTGTCGGAAGCAGCCACAGCCAAAATCCTTCTTTAACGTTTATTACTATTACTATTAGAGGAGGGCCATTTTCATTGATTCTTGAAAACAGGGAGCTTGAATGGCAATTACGCCTGGATTCATTTAGGGATCCAGGACTTAATAGTAATTGCAATATAGCCCCTGTTTTAAAATTAAAAAGTTATTTTAGGTAAAACATCCCTGGTTAAACAGTTTTGGTACTTGCCATAGTATTTGATAGCATTAATAGTTCGGAATGACACTATAGGGATGAAATTAACCCCCTTCTGGGGACTTAATAGTAATTAATATGTGTTTTGTCATTTTTCTGAATGGTGTATCACACTAGTTATGATATTATACATCATGCATATTTTTGTACCTTTTGTACTATACGTATATACATTACAAATGCACTTTGAACAAATGAGTTATCGTTGCTTGAACTTTTAAACTTTTATGCTATATCATGTTATGATGATATGTATAGTTTGTAATATACATCTATGACATGATTAGATCTGTTTTTTTGTAAATATGACACTATTGTTATTTTTAAATTGAATGATTTTAATAATGTATTATTGACGCTGTTTGAGGAAATGTGATGATGTCACTTCCTCTACTTGTGGTTTAAATGCCATGTTTCAGTGTTAAATAATTTTTCTGATGAAGCTACGGGCTGCCGTGGTGAAAACGCTAATGTTTTAATAAACACGTTAAAGAAGGATTTTGGCTGTGGTTGCTTCCGACAAGGAGTTCGTTTTAAGTTTATTTTTGGTTTGCTTTTAAATCTCTTTGGTTTGTGATTTGTGTACTTGTCGGCGAAGTTCCTGTTTGCCGGGAGCATCTACAGCAACGTGATGGCGAACAGTGTTGATAGTGGTGACGCTAACTTAGCTAGCGTACTGGCGGGGTTAACAGCCAGATTGGACTTACTTTATTCCAGGATGGACGACCTTCAAGCAACGTTAAGAGCACCTTTAGCGGGTGCATCTGGCGGTTCTAATATTAATGCTGCAAGTCAGAGCAGCATTGACGAGCCGATACCGGCTGCACAGCCGGTGAGGACAAATGTTGATGGGAACATTAATTCGACTGGTGTGGACAGCATTGAGAATTTGTTTCCTCTTTCGGGCTTCTGCCCAGAAGAGGAATCGAGGACGAGAGGACAGCGATCTTTTGCTGGTGCAGTGACAACAAACAGACAAAGTCAGCGTACTGAACATGGACTTATTGGGACTAATTTTGGGTTACCTGACTTTGAGGGTTGGTTGCTTGATACGGGCAACATGTCTTTTTGCCAACAAGGTATGTTTTCAGGCACTAGTACTGTTGGCACTAATAGTCAATGTTTATCTGACAAATTGAAACTGTTTGATTCCAAACTGCTCAAATTAAAAAAACTGCAGTTGGAATCTTCCTATTTTAAACAGTGCATATCGGAGAAGCTCATTCCTAAGGGTTTAAGAAATAACTTTGTACCTTCTTCGTTAGTTGTTGATAATGCATTCTTTAATGATCTAGAAGTACTATTTCAACAGCAAGGTATGCAACTATTGGAAGTGATAGTGAAACATTATTCACTTCACATTGAGTTGTTAGTTAATGAATTGAATAAACTGGACAAAGACATAAAACTGGATATGGATTTTACTAGATACAAATTCGACTACGGTTGAATTTTATCAAGTATTGACACACTATTGGTAAAATTAAAAGTTGGTAAAAATAAAAAATTAATGAGGGATAGGGAAGCTTACTCGAAAGGAGAAGCATACCCTAGATTAAAAGGAAAAAGTACACATAATGACCCAATTACTACCGGTCAGGATAGGGATGAGGGTGACAATGGGGATGGCCTAGATGAAGTTATGGACGAAAATGATGACTGTGACGATACAGGGCCGAGACGGAGTAAGAGAATTAAAGCCTCTTCCAGTAATTACCAACAAGGTCAAGGTAAAAGGAATGACAGGGGTAACTATCAAAATGGAGGGAATTTTTTAGGACAACGCAACAAGAAAACCCGTACGAACAAGAGGAGGAATTAAATGAGGGAATTACTCCTATACCATTAGGTGATTTGTGTGTAGACCAAAATATCGTAAACCTACCACCTCCTGCTTGTAATTACCCTGTCATTCTTACAAATAAGAAAGGAGACTTTAAGATTTACAATTTCTCTGAGATAATACTTGACGAACAATTAATAGAACTTTTATCACTAGGCAACTCATTTGTACCAAATTATTCTGGTAGTATGTCTAAGGCACTGATTGAATTGAAATGTTACGTTAGAAAGATGAACTTAAAACTTGTCTTTAACGAACAAAACAATACTAGTAACATTATAGGTACTGGTGATGGTGGACATGGTTTGAAATTGCCTAGTGTATTTAATCCCCCACTTCACAATATTTTAGAGTTATTTGAAAGAATTTGTGAAATTGACTTCAGACACTTGGGAGTAAATAATAACAGGATGACAGGTGTGAATAATTATAACATCACCAAGGAGCAAATGTTATTACTGGATGAAATATGTCAGTTGCCTGTCGTCTCTTAAAACCTGATAAGGGTGGGGGTCTTGTCCTCTTCGACAATATTACTTATAATGAAAAAATGCAGAAAGTTTTAGAGACAGATGCATATGTGAGATCTTCTAAGAATGAAGTAAATGGTAGCATCAGGTTGATAAGAGGTATTTTTAGGGACCTGTTCTTGGCGGGAAAAATTGACATCAATTTATACAACTATATTGATATTAGTTGTCCTAAAATTCCCGCCATGTTCGGGATCCCTAAAATTCATAAAAACATTCATGACCCCCCTATGAGAGCATTAATTGACGGCAGGTCTTCGATCATTTACCCTTGTTCAAAACTTATCACCAAAATTTTGGACAAATATATAAAAGGAATTAGTAGTCTCTGTAAAGACTCCTGGTCTTTCCTTGAGAATATAAATGAAATTTTATTTGACCAGCATAATAACTTTCTGACTATCGACGTCATTGACCTATACACCTCCATTCCACATCAGGAGGCTGTTGAATGGTCAGGGGCTTTGTTAAAGGAGTTTGGTGCCTCTAGACTTGAGGTAGACTTGGTTACAGAACTGTTAGACATCGTGTTGACCTCTAACTATTTTTTGTTTAATGATGAATACTTTTTACAAAAACGTGGGGTAGCGATGGGCTCACCCTGTGGAGGGGGGGTCGCCAATTTTGTAATGGGCTATTGGGAAACAAACATCTTGAAAAAGATCCCAGGCTTAATGGAACCTGTCGTCTATTACACACGTTTTTTAGACGACATTTTCATTTTGTTTAGAGGCACAGAATCAGAGGCTATAGCACTGGTTGATACCATGAATACCACTACGGACTTTTTAAAGTTCACATCAAAATTTTCATCTGAGGTAATTGATTACCTTGATGTGAAACTAGAAAAGGACAATGTAGGGCAATGCATTACATCTTCTGTTTTCAGAAAACATACATATTGTAACGCATTTCTACACTTTACCAGCTTTCACCCGTACAAACAGAAAAGAGCTATTGTCAAGGGACAATTGGTGAGAGCTGGTAGGATGTGTAGTACTATGGGTGACTTTGACAAGGAATGCGAATTGTTGAAAACCATGTTTTGTAATCGTGGTTACCCTCACCATATGTTATGTGACCTTATAGGTGAAGTGTCAAGAAAAAGGACTAGTGGTTTTTATAAACCCCTATTATCACAGGGTAGGCCCACAATTAATGTATCATTAATTGATGACATAACAACGCAAATGAACCCGAACATGAGGGAGGGGGACAAGGTTACAGAGAGGTGATGTAATAGATTACTCCTGAGTTTCATTACTACATTTAGTTTGAATTCTAGGGGGATTTTGGCTATTATAAAGAAGAATTGGCATTTGATATCTACAAATTCATATTTGGTTGAGAGACTTGGCAATAAGCCAAGATTTATTTTTAAGAGACCAAACAACTTAAAAGATCTACTTCAAAGGGATGGAGCGCAAAAACCATTTTATAAAAGAAATGGGATGTCAAAATGTGGTTTTTGTAGATACTGTCAAGAAGTGAGAATAGGTGAAACGTTTATGATCAGGGAAAGAAAATTTCGGATACATTTTGCCTTAAACTGTGACAGCAAATCTATTATCTACACTGCTTTGTGCAATTGCTGTGACGCGTTTTATATAGGCAAAACGGATCGGCGTTTGAAGGATCGTATATACGAACATTTGTACGCAATAAGGAATAATAAGAGCGAGAACGCCTTAGCAAAACATATTTGCCTTAACCCTGGTCATAGTTTCTCATTCATGGCCATCGACCATGTCCCTATTACTATTAGAGGAGGGCCATTTTCATTGATTCTTGAAAACAGGGAGCTTGAATGGCAATTACGCCTGGATTCATTTAGGGATCCAGGACTTAATAGTAATTGCAATATAGCCCCTGTTTTAAAATTAAAAAGTTATTTTAGGTAAAACATCCCTGGTTAAACAGTTTTGGTATTTGCCATAGTATTTGATAGCATTAATAGTTCGGAATGACACTATAGGGATGAAATTAACCCCCTTCTGGGGACTTAATAGTAATTAATATGTGTTTTGTCATTTTTCTGAATGGTGTATCACACTAGTTATGATATTATACATCATGCATATTTTTGTACCTTTTGTACTATACGTATATACATTACAAATGCACTTTGAACAAATGAGTTATCGTTGCTTGAACTTTTAAACTTTTATGCTATATCATGTTATGATGATATGTATAGTTTGTAATATACATCTATGACATGATTAGATCTGTTTTTTTGTAAATATGACACTATTGTTATTTTTAAATTGAATGATTTTAATAATGTATTATTGACGCTGTTTGAGGAAATGTGATGATGTCACTTCCTCTACTTGTGGTTTAAATGCCATGTTTCAGTGTTAAATAATTTTTCTGATGAAGCTACGGGCTGCCGTGGTGAAAACGCTAATGTTTTAATAAACACGTTAAAGAAGGATTTTGGCTGTGGCTGCTTCCGACAAGGAGTTCGTTTAAAGTTTATTTTTGAACAGCAACCATGCTGGACTACACATAGATTGTTGTTAATTTAATGAATTGTATTCTAACAGAATATGATAAACAGCTAAAACTAATACTACAAGGATTATTGTCAAGAAAACAAGATGCAAAGACATTTTCATAGGTTCATAGGTTCATACTAGGCTATCTGCCCTAGGGCATTTATAAGCCTAGCCAGAGTGTGTTTGGCTTTCGCCACCCATTTTAAATTAATTTTGCTATGCCTTTTTTTGAGGTTAGTATACTGTGCCTCTGTCTAACAGTGACACAGAAGTGATAGCCAGGGTAAACCTATGATCTCCCATCCACTCATCAAGATTCCTCTTGAAGAGAGTCAATGTGGGACTCTGCCTAACCTGGGCTAGGATTTTATTCCAGAGTGAAGGGAGCCTCTGGGTTATGAATCTGTCCCTCCAGCATGTCCTATTTATTTCAGTGCTGAGGTTCAAGTCTCTCGAGCGTAGCTCAATGGGATTTGGATTTTCTGAGGTGCAGCATGTCCATTAATTCCGGGTTGGACATGGCTTTATACGTCAGGCACAGATCACCTCTGAGCAGGCGGTATGCCACTGAGTAGAGCTGGAGTTTCTTTAAACGGGCAGCATATGGCATCTGTTTGAGCCCTTTGATCCTCTTGGTGAGGAACTTTTGGGGTCTTTCCAGTTGCTGCAGGTGTCTGGTAAGGTACATCCCAAAAGGGGCATTGTACTCAATTATGGGCCTGATGAGGGATGAGTAAAGAGGCACGATGACCTCCCCTGATCTAGATGTGAAACCTTTCATGATTAGGTGGGCTATATAAAATGTTTTTCTAACCACTTTGGCCACGTGGTTGTCAAATGAGAAATTGCTATCAACTTGGGTCCCCAGGTCCCTATTGACTTCTTCTGTACTTAATGGATTACCACCTATGTGGTAATTTGTGGGCACTTTGTTTTTGCCAAAGGGAATGACTATACACTTTTTGGCGTTTAGCTTGAAGCCATGGTTCTGGCACCAGTTGTCTGTTTCTATGAGGCCCTTTTGGAGGATGCTTGTGTCGGCTAGAGAGTTGATTATGGCGCCCAGTTTGCAGTCATCTGTGAACTTGGTCAGCCACAGTCCTTCCGTGTTGGCCTGTACCACCGAGAAATATATACCGAACAAGAGAGGTCCCAGGACTGAGCTTGTGGGATGCCACTTGTAACTGGTTTGGAGTCTGACATGGCTCCAGCAATTCTAACCATGTGGGTTCTGTCCTTGAGCCAGTTTGCAACCCATCTAGTGACATAGGGGTTTATATTTAAGCTGGTGAGCTTATCTATAGTGCCCAAGTGGGGTATTGTATCGAAGGCTTTTGCGAGGTCCAGGTAGGCTGTGTGGACCACCTTCCCCTCGTCAATGGTCTTGGTGACTGTTTCAAAGAAATCAACCAGGTTTAAGAGGCAGGATCTGCCCTTAACAAAGCCAAACAGGGTAGGATCCAGTGTCTGTAGGTCCCCAATATCTTTATTTATGAGGTCCATGATGATCCTTTCCATAGCTTTGCAGACCAAGCTAGTCAGGCTTATGCGGTGATAGTTTCCAGGATCCGTTGAGGCACCACCTTTGTGGAGAGGGACCACTGTTGCTGTACGCCACTCTTTGGGTACATATCCTGTAGTAAAGCTAAGATTGAACAGTAATTTTATGTTTGGGTTTAGCTCTTCTTGGAGTTCATGTAGGCGCAGCCGGGACACCATCTGGTCCCATTGATGCTGTGTTTTTTGCTTTGGAGAGGGCAGCTCTTACCTGAGCATCTGAGATGTCAGGGGGCAGCACTCTGTTGGGATAGATATTTGCCCTTTTGGTGGGGAGGGGGGGGTTGCACTGAACCTGTCAGCTAGGATGTTGGCAATGTCTGTGGGCTCGGTGTATTTTTTGTCATTTTGGACTAATTCTGAGCATATCTGGGAATTCCCACCCAGGTTCCTAACATAACTAAAGAAAGCCTTGTGATTATCCGTAGTGTCCTGTGCAATTTTTCTCTTGAAGCTGGCCTTAGATGATTTTATGAGTGCCCATAGTTTTTTGCTAATACTGATCAGAGATGCCTTCCCTTTTTGGGATTTTGCTCTATCATGTAGTAGCTTCCTCCTTCTATTGTATAGTTTGTTTATGGCTGGGGACCACCAGACAGGACGCCTGCCTTTGGAGGATTGGGTCTTGGTTTTATTTGGGATTGCATGATCCATGCATTCCTGAAGGTGTTCATAGAATGTGTTTATAAAGAATTCTGTGGTCTGGGCCGTATTTTCCACAGGCCCGGGGGCTTTGAAGGATTTCGCCTCGGTTTTGAGGCATGTAAAATTTGCTTTAGAGAAGTTTTTCACTGTGGTTTTCTGGGCAGGGGGTAGGGTCGGGATGTGAATATCCAGTGAGATTAGTTTATGGTCTGATCTTACCAGTGAGGGATACACTTCTGGTCTGGAGCATAGTGTCCCCATGTTGGTGATGATCAGGTCCTGTATGTTTTCCCCTCTTGTGGGAGTGGTAACAAGTTGTTCCATAGCATTTGAGTTTATAAATTCTAGGCACCTTTGGGCTAGGGTGTTGGAGCTAGAGTAATGCTCCCAGTCTATGTTAGGGTAGTTGAAGTCGCCCAATATAATGGTGTTTGGAAAGACCTTCATATTTTCCAGTATTCTCAGGAAGGCCGAGTGGGGTTCCTGTGTTTGGGAGGGTGGTCTGTAGCAGGCTATAAACTGGAAGGCAGTTTTACCCACAGTTAGTTGCACATGGATAGTCTCTGATGCTTCGTGCTGTGCCACCAACCTGGAGGTGTGGGTATCTTTGACGAATATTGATACTCCCCCTCCTTTTGTGGTTCGGTCCAAGTTTTGGGGCCGAAAAGCATGGTATGAGGTATAACCTGGTAGTGCTGGGGTGCTCTCGGGAGCCTTGAACCAGGTTTCTGTTACTGCACAGATATCGTTGTTCTCCATGCTAAGGAGAGTTTCGAGTGCGTGCTTCTTGAGGTTTAGACTTCTGGCGTTGAGTAGCATTACTCTTAGTTTCTTATCCCTTGTGATACCTATGGAGGTGGGTTTGTCTTTTGAGCCTTAAGAACAACAGCTGAAGTCCAGGTATGAAAAAAGAACAACAAAAGATCCACCAAACAGTTTAATGTATCTCTGACGTCTCGGCCACAGCCTTCAAGGAGTACAAAAAACATATAAAATACATAGTAAAAACTAAAAAATAGTTTTCATTGTAATTCAGAATATGTAATTTATGCCCTTTGTTGCCCATGTGGAAAATTTTATATTGGGGAAACAAAGAGGTTATTTAAAACAAGACTTTTGGAACATGTGAGGGACATCTGTAATAAGAAAGCTGAAAGCCCAGTAGCTATGCATTTTTTAAATTTTCACAACAGTGATAGTAAAGGTTTGAAAGGATGTGTATTGGAACAAATTAAATATTGTAAATATGGTGACTTAAATATTAAGCAGCAATTGTTACACAAAAAAGCTGTATACATTCTTAAATTTAAAACTTTGTGTCCTAGAGGTCTGAATGAAGATTTTAATTGGAAAATGCTGTTGAATTAACTAATTATTTTAATTAGGAAGTTAATTGAGTTGATTGATTTATTGACAGATGTATATATAGAGATGTATTTTATATGTTTTTTGTACTCCTTGAAGGCTGTGGTCGAGACGTCAGAGATACATTAAACTGTTTGGTGGATCTTTTGTTGTTCTTTTTTGTCTTTTGAGCCTTGCCTAAAAAAGGCACTATGGGGGTAGCAAGAGCCTTTGCCAATATCCGAAAGCCCAGGGGTGACAGGTGCAAGCCGTCCCTAGCGAAGCATCGTGGCTTGTCGAGCATGTCATCCCAGGCTGACAAGCATTGGATCCCCTTTGAATGACACCAACACTTAAGCCAATTGTTGAAATTGATCATCTTGTCTTCATATTGTGGCATCATTCTTGGTGAGGGTAAGATGCTACTCAAGGTCAGGGTCATACCGGCCTGGGCTACATGCTCAGAGAGCTCCTCTATGTCTCTTTTCATGTAGTCCAGGGAGGTATGTCTCAGGTCATTCACACCAGCATGGACAATGACTAAGTCATATTTGTACTTGCCTTGGAGTGATCTTAGTGCTTGTGTTATGTGGCAGATCCTAGCGCCCAACAGGCAGCTCACCATGACCTTCTCCTTGTTCAGCCTGGTGAGCGGGACGTCAGTGTGCCTGACGATAGAGTCACCTATTACAAGTGTATCAGGTGTGTTGTTTAGCCTTAAGGGCTGTGACTGTTCGGCACACTGGCTTTGTGAGCTATGTGTTGCACGTGTTTTGTTTTGGGGTAGCGGTTGCTTGGGTGTCTGCTTTGGAGGTCTCTGCTGCTTAGGCAAATTTTTATTTAGAGCCTCCGAGTATGTTTTTGTGTGTTTATGTGTTTGGTTTGTTGTCGTGGTAGGTCTATGTGAGACTGGAATTGTAGTGAGTGTGGTTTCCTTCTCCTCCTGACTGGTTACACCAGTACTGAGTTGAGAGAGCTTAGCCTCCAGTTTGGCTATATGGTTGCATCTCTCACATGTGTTGGAATTTGTTGGGAGGAGGAGAGGGTTGTCTGTGTACATGAGGCAGTTGTAACATTGCCTCAAGATTCCCAGATTCACCAGCTGGACCGGAGAGGAGATTGACAACTGACCTTTGGACATGCTAGAATAGTATTGGGAATTCCTTTATAATTGAAAAAAGGGCCAATGGGGAATAAGGTACTCAAGGGGAGTTTGTGAGGGTGTAGTGCTTTTAATTTTTTAGCGATGACTTATATAATTGCCTTAGTGAGCAAGTGCCAGGTAACTTAAATGCAATGTGTTACAGGTAACTTAAATGCAAAAATGACAAACAGTAACTTTCTTTCAAGTGAAACAAGGAAATAAGTACAGTAAGCAATGCAGATATCACTAGGGATCCACAGAAGTGCTAAAAGGCCGCGTTTTAGGTGGAATTAGCATTTCAGGGAAATAAACAAACAACAAGCATACAAACAAAGCTAGATTCAGCAGGCCTGGATCTAGTCTATGCTACAGCAAACAAGGTGTACCAGTTTCAGTAAGAAACAGTTAGAATAGGCAGGCACTATAAGCCTTTAACCAGAAATTCCCTGCCCAGAAGGGCAGAGTCCAGCCTCTCCTCCCACAAGAGTGCAGACCGCAATCCTTCTTAACGTAAAATAACTGGCCTGAAGCCCAAGTGCTTAAACCAGAACTAATACACTTTTAGAATAACAGACACTGAGCTCTCAATCAGCAGTTCCCAACTTAGAAGGATATAAGCTACCTGTCCTGCCACCATAGTGCAGGCCACAAACCTTCCTAATGTAAAACAACCGGTCTGAAGCCCAAGTGCTTAATCCAAAAGACTTAGAAATGATAGCTACACTTTAATCAAGTTACTACCAGCAGTAATAAATACAACTGAATACTTTAAAGAATGCCTGGATTAGTGCTCAAGTTATACAAACAAAGCTAGATTCAGCAGGCCTGGATCTAGTCTATGCTACAGCAAACAAGGTGTACCAATTTCAGTAAGAAGCAGTTCAAATATGCAGGCACTATAAGCCTTTAACCAGAAATTCCCAGCTCAGAAGGACAGAGTCCAGCCTCTCCTCCCACAAGAGTGCAGAACACGAACCCTCTTAATGTAAAATAACTGGCCTCAAGCCCAAGTGCTTAAACCAGAATTAATACACTTTTAGAATAACAGACACTGAGCCCTCAATCAGCAGTTCCCAACTTAGAAGGATGTAAGCTACCTGTTCTGCCACTACAGTGCAGACCACAAACCTTCTTAATGTAAAACTGGTCTGAAGCCTATAGTTTGTTGTAGCTATTAGGAAGAGATTAGAACAGTTTGTTTATTTGCTTGTTTATTCTGTTAAAATGTTTTACATAGTGTGACTTTAACACAAATAAAATATAAAGTATACTGAAACACAGTAATGACATGATGATTTCTTAATTTTATTGTCTTAAGCTTTTCAGACAATAGGATGATTTCTTTATTTCATTGCTTATCATCCTCATACTCTTAAATCACTCTTTTTTTTAACTTGCTATTATGCTAAAGAAGCAGTTATAAATGTGTCACACAGCTGGGATTTCCTAGGGTTATGCACATGCTTTTATTTTGAATTTCTTCCTTATATGCAGAGCATTTTAGGTATAAAAGTATCAGGACACAGAAGGCTGTAGGTTCTATTACTGCAGAAGGTACTTTGATTACTTTTCCAATACTGACACTGTAGTACATCATGGGGGTGCTGCACTTCTGAGTGTGCCATCCTTTGAATGAGATATCAACCCAAGATCTCAGCTGTCTGAGTTGATGCTAGCTCAACTGGATGTAAAATAACCTGTGACACTTAACAAAAATGAGTAGGGTAGTTCTTTAGTGCCCTGACTGAATTTTTCCTCTGAAAAAAATAGTATGCACTCTGTGGTGCAATAGATGGCACATTGGATCTCTACTAAAATGGTAGAAGGCATTCAAAGGTTATGGAATTGAAACCCGCTAGAGTCAACTTTTAGGGGGTAGGGTTGTCATAATTGTTAAGGTCTTCACCTTACACAAACAAGGTTTGATTCTGACCTCAGATTATTGACTAGACTAGTAATATTCTGCAGACTATGAACTACCTTGGGTCTCCCCTAAATAGAGGACACTGGTCAAAGGAGACTAACCCAGTCAACATGGAGTAAATAAATAAAATAAATTTCCATATGTGATAGCTGGAAATAAGGGTGGAAGGAGAGCAAATCTATCAATTACAAATGTGGTAGCCAGTCTGTGTACATTTAGACTACAGAGACCTTGGGCAGAACAACAAAGCTACAGTTTTGTGCATACAGTAGAGATGATAAGTTCACTTTGTGTAATGCAAATTTACTGTTTACTTTGACAAAATTAGAAAACTATGGATGCCAATTGACTATTTAAATACAACTGCTTCAGAGTAGAGGTATGCTATAAACGTCTATATAGTAATTATCCCCACTGAGGCAAAATCTTATAGGTTCATAGGTAAATAGTAGGCTATCAGTCTGCAGTCCATTAGAACTTTAGCCAATGACCAGAGGTAATAAGAAAACCATGTAATTTGTATCAGTGGGGTAAAGACCTTAACCATTATGCCAACCGCCACCCCCTTCAGGCTTTAGGGAATACCTACCAATATGGACTGAGAAAGGAGTGTTTTCTAAGACTCTGCAAGGCAAATATCTACACTGCAACTACACTCGGGTACTTTGTCTGATAAGAAGAAGCATTTTCCTGCCTGAAATGTGAATCTCCTTTTTTGGAAAGATGAAAAAGACCTACTCTCCAAGCAGGCTACATGCTACTTGACTATAAAGTATCTTGTATTACCACGGTTTTCCATCAGAAGAAGCAAGTTTCTTGGTAGGGTAAAACAGATTGCACAGAACATAGTGTACACTATATGAGTGAGATTTTACTGATGGAGTAACACAGTACTTTGTATGCAAAACATGGCAAATAAGAGACCTGTAACCAGTAAGGAGGATACTGCAAAAGATTGAGCAAAGGAGAACTATTCACTTTGTAAAAAAACAGATTACCAACTAAATGACTGTCTGTATTTTTAAACTGCAGTTTTGGGGTGGGCTCATGACAGAAGAATAAATAATACAAGGACAGCATAAAATGAATTATGCAGACCTGGGTATGGTAAGTCCACATTCTTTACTGTTAAGCAAAATAGGATGTAAGGAGTTAAGAAAAACAAGAGGACATCTCAGCTAAAGTGTTGTGAACATACAAAATCCACAAAAATGTACTATCTAAGCTGCAGACTTTACTTGATAGAGTTAAGCCAATTAATACTGCAGGGAATAAATATATAGCTCTCCAGTGAAACTACAGCTAGTAATAAAGATTCAACATCTAAGCAATGTAATTATTGTAGACTCTAAGAGAATAATTTCCAAACTTCATTTTGGCAACTGAAATATCGCAAGTGGTCAATAACAATTATAATCAGTATATAATGTTACAGGCCAAAACAAGTTTGTGTGTAGATCAGATGGTATGGGTCACACAATGAGCAGCACTGGTGAAACAAATAAACATGGCAATCTAACAATGAAGCACCACAACCATTAATAAAATCCATTAAAAGAGATTAGCATAATGTAGCTAGCAACAATTGCAACATCCCATGGGCACACGAATACAGAAACCGTAAAACAAGATATGAGCATATCTTACCTAAACTCTACAATAGAATAGCCCTGATTTCAAAAGACTTGCTCTTAATATATCTGGCCACTTACACTAAGAGCAAATGTTTTGTAGTCAGACTCCTGTTGTAAGCCCGTTTATATTTAAGCCTTACACCGAAATAAGTCACTTACACTGAGAACAGGTCTTTTGGAATCAGAACAGACTTACACTGAGTGCATATCTTTTGGAATCTGGCCCAATGTATATGACCATTGATTTCCAAAAAATCGTATTATCTAAAAATATCATGTCATGGTAATTTTTCATGTATTTCTGAATGGCCTTTGATGGACCATCTTAGAACATATGAAGAGAAACATGATGGTAATTTCAAAGTATATCTCTAAGTCTGGAAGGACACTAAGCTTGACCAATGTCTAATCACTGACAGTGATACCCCAATGTAGCCATATAATGATCAACCAGTGTCTAATCACTGACAGTGATACCCCAATTTATCCATATAATGATCAACCAGTGTCTAATCACTGATAGTGATACCCCAATTTATCCATATAATGATCAACCAGTGTCTAATCACTGACAGTGATACCCCAATTTATCCATATAACAATTCATTTCAATAATTAGCTAGTTATTGCTGTCATTCCCTGGAGTCCATGTGTGTCAGCCTTGAGTGAGGTAGAAGACAGACAGCCTATTTCCTCATGGAGGCCTGCACCTATCACCATAGGGGTTTTGAATATTGGCTGAGATATACTTTACTTCCAAAATGCCTTTTTAGGTAATTCAGATCTACTCAGAATACTCAGCATACAAAAGTAGTAAATCCAAATTCAAATTTGGCAAATACCTGAGTAGTGCTGTCTAATACTAAGATCCTAATTAAGAAAATGCCTTCCCTTGAGACTTTCTTGACAATACAAAGCATGGATAATTTGCTGTTACTGGCTATAGTGCATTGGCAATACATTCTTCTTTCCAGGTTCTATTGCCTACAACTCGTTTGGGCCCACAAAGTGCCATCACCTCCTGATTAACCAAGCAGGACAATGTCCTTGAACTCCTTTGTATTTTAGTATCTGAAAACAAGGCCTTATATCTCATCCTGAACAACTACAGAACCTTGTCAATGGCACCTGCAAATTCTGTAGAATGCTTTAGTAAAGTAGATTGCCTCTCTTTTGATCCAAAAATCATCTTTGTATATGGCTTGAATATCTATCCATTAATTGGCACATCTACATCTCAACACATTGCGATCTTGATTTTTATCAATGAAAACTTATTTAATCAAATACAAACATTTTCCACTAAAGGTTCCAACATACACAATCTTATTATCACAATCACAATCCATGTGTGCTCCCTGCTCATTGTCAAACCCACACTGGTTAAATCAGATCAATACTTTGTAATAGTCATAATATGGTCCCAGTATAGGTCATCTTCCAAACCAGCCATCCTTAAATTCTTCGTTGACTAACTTCTTAACACTTGCTGCTGTCTTGAGATGGTTCAATAGCTCCACACCCCTCAACAACCCAATAATAAGTTTTTCCACATATCTCAAACCTTTATACTCTAATCTCAGTTGTTGTATCGATGCTTCTCTTTCTGTTCATCACAAATACAATGCCAAGTTTAGAAACAACCTTCACTGGTGGAAGTTAACCATAAATAAATGAAAAAGCTCATAGCTCTAAAAGAAAGAATAAAAGCTTTACATGCTAAGATCAACCTCAAAAGGGTTACTAAAGAACTGAAGAGTAAGATGGAATCATACTAATCTAATAATGGATTATAGATTACTGCACCATCAATGGATAACTAATCCACATTCTTTAATTATCTAAAGAATTTCAGAAATAAGATCCCTATTTCTGGCAACAAATATGATGATTGCTTTTCTAGACCAAATGCACCAGCTCTATTGGTCCAGATAACATGCTAGGCTATCTCTGGGTAAATACAGTTTGGAGACAAAGCAAGAGAGGCAAGATTGCATTGGTTTGGACATGTGCTGAGGCGGGATGCTGGGTATATTGGGAAAAGGATGTTAAGGATGAAACGGAAAATAGGAAGGCCTAAGATAAGGTTTATGGATGTGGTGAGAGAGGACATGCAGGCGGTTGGTGTGAAAGAGCAAGATGCAGAGAACAGGAAGAAATGGAAACAGATGATCTGCTGTGGTGACCCCTAATGGGAACAGCTGAAAGAAGATGATGATGATATCAGATGCCAGGAGGACAGCTGTCTTCCTGTGCAATGGATGTCCCATCATGGATGCTGACAACTACAAACCTATCAGCCTCACCAGCATCATTTACACAGTGATGGTATATAACATCATTAACCTCATCAACAGGGATCTAGTGAACCTAAAATCCAAAGACTCAATGCAGTTTGTAATTCAAAATATAGATCATGCCAATTAAACTTACTTGTGTTTTTTTAAGTGCAAAAGATGCACTAGATGAGGATGATGACTCCATGCCCACAGCTTACCTTAATTTGTACTAGGCCTTTGCCCATTATGCGCCATGATTTTGCCATTGACAAACTTGTCAAACTCAATAAAATTCACTGTATAACCTGTTGTTTTGCAAACAGGCACACTGAAAAAAACCTACATTATTAGAATTAGTGTGACACTATCCTCCAAGACACTTGTCACTATGTTGTTCTCCAGGGCACTGCTCTGAGACCACTTCTATTTGGCATTTACTTTAAAACTGATATTAATGTACTTTGGATGACCAAGTTCATGGAAAATCTGAAGCTTAGAGCCATCATTATTTTCTCTGAAGACATGCATACCCTCCAAGATCAAACTGGGGTATCATATTCATGGCTTAAAACTGAATGTCAAAAGAAATGCAGCATTGTACAGTTCAAGAAGCAGGGACACTTGTACATCTACCATATAACCAGATTGAAATTAGAAACATAGACACATTCATGGACATCAAACTCTCCTCTGGACTCCACCTATAGACTGTCATTAGGAAAACCTTCTCCCTCATTCAACTGATTACATAGAGCTCTTGGTCCAAGGATAACATCATTCCCATGAACTCATCTCTCATAAGACCTGTACTGGAATACAGTGCATTGTTCAGTGCGTATCTCACCAAGTGTCCAACTCAAACCGTTTGAAAAACTGCAATGGTTTCTTTCACTTGGACATGAGCTCCCTAAGTTACCCAGAATATCTAAAATCCCTGTCCTTTTTTCTGTTTCCTAACATGAGCTCCCTAAGTTACCCAGAATATCTAAAATCCCTGTCCTTCTTTCTGTTTCCTAACATGAGCTCCCTAAGTTACCCAGAATATCTAAAATCCCTGTCCTTCTTTCTGTTTCCTAACATGAGCTCCCTAAGTTACCCAGAATATCTAAAATCCCTGTCCTTCTTTCTGTTTCCTAACATGAGCTCCCTAAGTTACCCAGAATATCTAAAATCCCTGTCCTTCTTTCTGTTTCCTAACATGAGCTCCCTAAGTTACCCAGAATATCTAAAATCCCTGTCCTTTTTTCTGTTTCCTAACATGAGCTCCCTAAGTTACTCAGAATATCTAAAATCCCTGTCCTTTTTTTCTGTTTCCTATAGACTCCTCCATTGTGCTTGTTGTCTAGGCTACAAAGCTTGACTATCATACTCAATATATTACATTTTTCAAGATCAGTAGTAATTCAAATAAAATATCCAGGGACCTGAGACTATATTGGAACATAGATAAGACTTGTTAGAGCAGATAAATCTCCCAAAGAACCACCCACCACTGCCCTAAACACACCCTTTTTTTTTGTAAAGCAAAGCACTTTCATCACTGATAAATACCTGGGAAACCATCAATTTAACCCAAATCTTGCTCCCCTAGTCCTTGTAAACAATAGGAGCAAGTAGTTGGGATACCAGTAAGATGGCAGTGGCTAGGCTGTAGATTGCCTCACTGGTCTATTACCCATCAGCAACCTATGACTCTAGGAACATATTACCTATACTCCAGGTTCAACAGTACTATTAAAACAAAATCATTATTGCCTGTAGAATAAACAATAAAAGCTGACCTTCAGCCAGTCAGACTGGACATTACTGTCTGTGTGATGCACTTTTCCATTTAGAATTATTGCACATCTTTTACAGGTTGCATTTTCTTCCGTGTATGCCTCAGGTGTTTATCTTATATTTATTTTCTTGTCTTAAATTACAGTATCCTGATAATTAAACGTTATGTCTGGATTTTATTAGATCGTATTAGATTCAAAAGTCTTAAAAACCCATATCATACTCTTCCAGATATGCTGTAAAGTAAACAGTACTTTAACCGGAAGTTAGTGCAGAGGGTTAAGACTGCAAGCTATTTATGGACTACTTCCTGTAACCCAGGGTTTGATTGCAACACTCTCCATTTGCCTACTGAGTGACTTTAAAAAAGACAATAAATTAGACAGTCCTTTGGGAAAATTGGATAGGCTCCTCAGTTGTCTCTTGGATTGCATGTCTAGTAACTACCTATAAACTTTCAGTCTTGGTTACTAAAGGTTCTATCTCACTTTTTAAAAGCAAACAAATTCTTCATCACTTCTTCTTCTTTTGGCTGTTCCTGTTAGCCACACCAGATCATCTGTTTCCATTTCTTCCTGTCCTCTGCATCTTGCTCTGTCACATGAACCACCTGCATGCCCTCTCTCACCACATCCATAAACCTTATCTTAGGTCTTCCTCTTTTCATCTTACTTGGGTGCTCCATCCTTAGCATCCTTTTCCCAATATACCTAGCATCCCTACTCACAAAATAAACACTTGAAAATAAACTCGTAAAAAATAATAAACTCGTAAAAAATAATAATAAAGCGAGTCGCAACCTGAAAATTCACGTAACTACATTTATTAACAAAAAACAAAAAACAAAATATCTTTCCTTTTTCGCTTTCACCCATTTCATGGGTATAATGTTATCCAATCACAGTACATTGTTAATTTACAAATTTGTAAATTGAAATTACCTTTTTTTAAAAGTTCTTTAAAAATATTGCTGTTTAAATAATAATTAATGTTTACAAAAAATTAATTATAAATCTACAGTGTAAATATTTATAATAAATATGCCATCAATAAATACAACTTATAAAAATGTATAAAAAAATGTATAAAACTAAATATTATAATTTTTTTTTTTTTTAACAAGCAATAGATATATACATGTGTTTTTGGGATACCTGGTTTTATTACATGAGTTCAGTCTCAACTGCCAGAGACACTCTTTTCTACCTGAGCTTCCTGATGGTTTTACCAATGTAGAATGCCTGACATGATAAACAATTTCCTCTGTAGCCTTTCCAAAACAACAGGATATCATCCAAAAATCTTAAATATATATCTATTTATGTAACAGGATAATCAACTGAGAGGTAATCAAATTCTTTCTTAGTTTTTAAACCGCTATATAAGTCATGTCATCATTAAGCAAATTTGTCATTTTATGTTGATAATCCGTTGTGCTCATAATCACTACCCCTCCCTCCTTGTCTGGTTTCATTCAGGTCATTCATTGAAACATTGTAGTTCCTAAGACAAATTCTTTCTGCTACTGTCAAGTTGTCCTCTGTCAAATGCATTTTTTTCTTCTTTTTTTCTTAATCTTAGTCTCACAAAACAAAAAAAAATAAAAAATATAATATGGATGAATGTACTTGACCTGTTAATGACCTCTTTAGATTGAAGTTTTTTTTTTAGTTTCCAGTCAATGTCAGTCTTGTTTTTTTTTTAAATTTTAAAATCAATAGCCTAGATGTGTAAGTTTTTTCACTAACAAAGTTTTCCTTGTCCTTTTTTTATAATTTTATAAATTTAAACCTTTTTAAAAAAAAAATTTTTTTTAAACAAAAAACATTTTTCTGTGTAATTGTACACAAAATGTAATTGTAAATTTGTTTACATTCATATGTTGTTGATTTTTTTTAAAATGTTTTCATTTTTTTTTAAAATTTAATTAGATTCAATTTCAAACACATCTGAGCTCAAATGACAAAACCCCTAGTCCTTTTGGTACCTGGTTAAGTTCAAGAGAGAGACCTTCTACACATTGTCCATCTGTACGACCTCAGCACATGTCCAAACAATTGCAATCTCACCTCCGTGGCTTTGTTTCCAAATCATCCAACCTGAGCTGACCCTCTAATATACTGATTCCTAATCCTGTCCATCCTTGTCATACCCGGTGGAAATCCTAACATCTTTAACTCTGCCACCTCCAACTCTGATTCCTGCCTTTTTCTCAATGCCACCGTCTCCAACCCATATAACATGGCTGGTCTCACTACCCTCTTGTAGACCTTCTGTTTCACTCTTACTGGTAGCTGTCTATCACAAATCACTCCTGACCCACTTCTCCACCCACTCCACCATGCCTGTAATCTCTTCTTCACTTCTTTTCTGCACTCACCATTACTCTGAACTGTTGATCCCAAATATTTAAACTCATTCACCTTCGCCACCTCTACTCCTTGCATCCTCACCATTCCTCTATCCTCCCTCTCATTCACACACACATATTCTGTCTTAGTCCTGCTGACCTTCATTCCTCTTCTCTCTAGAGCATATCTCCACCTCTCCAGGGTCTCCTCATCCTGTTCCCTACTCTCACTACAGATCACAATGTCATCTGCAAACATCATAGTCCATGGGGACTCCTGTCTGATCTCGTCTGTCAACCTGTTCATCACCACTGCAAATAAGAAAGGGCTCAGAGCTGATCCTTGATGTAATCCCACCTCCACCTTAAACGAATCTGTCACTCTTACCACAGACTTAACTACTATCACACTACCCTCGTATGTATCCTGTACCACTCTTACATACTTCTCTGCCACTCCCAACTTCCTCATAGAAAACCGCAACTCATCTCTAGGCACCCTGTCATATGCTTTCTCTAAGTCCACAACAACACAATGCAACTACTTCTGACCTTCTCTATACTTCTCCATCAACACTCACAATGCTTATCTCACTGAAGGAATTCTTCAACACTGAATTTGCTAATTTACAATTTACAGTATTTGCTCTTAAGTTAATAACATATCTGACATGCTCATAAAAGTATATTTTTTCCAACTTGCTTCACACTAGCTCTTCAATAACTTTACATTCTCTTTTCCTGCTCTTTAGTTTATAATCCTGCATGCTAAATATTAAAATGAAAAAGCTAAATATTAAAAAGGAAAACTTTTTTTCACATAGCTGGAATGTTGCTATGATATGTTGCCACAGAAGCAAGATTTCTTGCAGATGCTTATCTCACTCTCTTCATTACATTCTACTTTTCCTAATTTAACTCCATATATGTTTTCATGTTATAGCAGAAAATACATTAAACATGGCACAAACAATGACTTCATTTGTAAACAACTTATCTATTGCTGTGTTTAATAGGACTGCATATAATCATCAAACATAAATAATAAAACTATTTTCATTTACTTGTCATATCACTCTACTGACACTGATTTCTTCTTGATTTAGATAACTACAATAAACATCAATATACAAAATACACAGAATTGTTTTGTTAATAGCAGGTGCTGATTTCTAGCATTTCCCTAAATATGTTGGGGTAGTTTTTATTATGGATTAAAGCCAAAATGGAGTTTGGCCGAACTTCCAGTGGGGCGAATAAGACTGTGGATATACAGTTCGATACTTTTGAAAAGAAAATGCTAAAATATCAGAAGTTGCAACTTGAAAAACCTTATTTTCATGAATGTATCAAGTGTGGGAGAATCCCAAAAAGGACTCAGGCACTGGAAATATCCTATAGGTGTGAACATCAGAGGGAACTACTGGGTTAGTTTGATAAACATGGCTGGTAATTGACATAAGACCTTATAAAACAATCATAATGAAGTGGACAGGTTTTTGTCAGATATAAATTTTTAGCTAATTGTTACCAAGGATCTATTATTTAATATCTATGTGGCAAAATATAACAATATATTTGTTAAAATAGAGTTGTTTTGTACTGAGCTCAAAAGCAAAAAGAAAAATACGTTGGGGAGAGACAGAGATATACACAGAGAGAAAGAAAGCATAGGGCATATCACAGTAATCAAGCTTATCATGTTATCCATAGTAACAATGGCCACATAAGGAACAATGTATACGAGCAACATGATCGAGTCCCACAAAGTGATTCACAGAATGTCTAGTGTGAAATCCCTTTAGAGTAACCCCGCAAAAACTGGAACAGTTGAGGAACTGCAATCAGATCTATTTCAACATGGGTACTCACAGTGAAATCAGCAATCAACAAGAGGTTCTAACAAGAGGAATAGGGGTAAGATGATACCCTAGGAGAACAGATAATAATTCCCATTGATGTAATACTAAATCATGAGGGACAGTTTAAAATTTTTAATTATAGTGATCAGTTAATTACTATTGAACATGCTAATTTTTGAACATGGACACACGTTTGTTTCTCCTAAGAGCACATGTATCTAATGTTTTATTGGATTTAAGATGATTTACCAGGATTTTGAACTTAGCTTTTTGGTTTGCTAAGAGCAATAATGACTATGCTACCTCTGGTGTATACAGCTGTAGTATTTTAAATGTATCTCCACACCCCGTACCTAGTTATATTTAAACCATTATGGGTGGGATTTGCTCAGTAGCATTTATGGTGATAAAATCCTTAGGATTATAAAACCTTATAAGGGTAAGTGACTAGTGGTTATGAATCAAACTGATTATCTTAGAAAGATGTTTAGGATTTTATATGATTTTTCAAGATGGGGAGTCTCTTAATGTGGTTAATATTCCACATCACATAACTGATTTATATTTTCAGCATATGTTTTCTTTGGGACAAATTGATGGTACTCTATATAATTATTTGAGGATGGTTAAACCTACTGTACCCACCATGTTTGCCATCTCAAGCATCCACAAGGATGTAGTCAACACCCTCCCCCTTTAGACCTATAGCGGATGCTGCTGGATCTAAAACACACCCAATAGCTACATTCATTGATTTGAAGCTTGGGAATGTCTGTGGGTTTTCTTCCCATTTGATTAAGGATTCTTGGAAGTTTTAAAGAATTTATCAAAAGATCTATATAAGGACAATACTCTTTCTTAACATATTTATTGAATTATCACTTGTGACATAGGCAAGTTTACATTAATATAAAAGTAATCAAAATACATTAACAACTTCACATTTACAAACATTATAGGATATATAATCCAAAACAGAAACGTGGTGTGTATAAACTGGTCAATCAAAATATAGGAAATCCAATAAAAAAGCAAAGAGCGACCAGACCACAGCTAATAAAAATCAAGCCAAGTTTTATTCCAGGAAATAAAAATGGTGAGCGCTTTTGCAGTAACAAACTGCTTCATCAGACAAATTCTTCATTCCACTCATCAGTTTAAAAATACATGTGAACCAATCAGAACTCAGTAGCAATTAATAAAACATCAAATAAGGATTCACTACTATTTAGCCCATTAAAGAGCTAGCTGTATCATAGTAAAGGGTAAATGTACAATAAATACTAAAAGGTATAACTACATGTGAAAAAGATATACCTATATGCATCAATTTATAATGGAATACATAAAAGACATCTATTTCTTAAGGTGTCTCTTAACTAGCATAGGTTTGATGGAATATTTATCATTCAACCCTTTCCCCATAGTGGCTCTCATTCTAATAATCCATTCTAGTTCTTTACATTCTACTTTATTCATCTCCACACCCCCTCTGTTCCTAGTCCACACTTTCTCCATGACCAAAAATTTAAATGTGTGTGATACATCCGTATCTATCACGTGTCTGGCAAGGGCATTAGTGTCTGCTCTCCTCCAAATATCATAAAGATGTTCTCTAATGCGATCATGTAATCTAAGTGTAGTCATACCTACATAGAAAGATGAGTATAATTCACAATATGCCAAATAGACTGTATTATGTGTGTTGCAGTCTGCTCTAAAGTTGAATGTCAGAGCCTTCCCAGTATCTGGGTGTAAAAAATAACCTTTACTATCCACTGCTTCACAAAAGTTACATTTCCCACATGGTAGACTACCTTTTACATTGTCAAAAGTCCCAGTGCAATGCATATCACTATTCCTCGGCCCAAATAATAACCTTTTAAGTGATTTCTGATTCTTAAAAGCAAAACTGGGTTTGTCTCCAACCATATTTTTTACTTTATCATCCACACACAGAATATTCCAATGCTTCATATAGATCCCTTGTAGCAGTCTGATATTACTGGAGTAAGTAACAGGTACTCTCAGTACTTGGTTTCTGTAAGATTCTTGTCTATCTGTATGGGTACAGTTAGAAAAATATGGTTTAGCTTCATTATTCCTGAGAGCCATCACATTGGACACAATAGGGTTAACTTCTGTAACTTTATAACCTCTCTCTTTAAATGTTTGTTCCGTATTTGGGAAACATACATATGTCCTCCCATTGTTTCTCTGTGAATTGCATATCTAATCTTTCTTTACAATATTTTCTGACCTCTTTTCATTGATTCCTTTAATTATCATGTAATATTTTATATGCCGTACTAATTATCACTTTTTAATAGAGCTTCTGTTCTTCTTTTTCTTATGGCTGCTCACATTAGGGATCACCACAGTGGATCATCTGTTTACATTTCTTCTTGTTCTCTGCATCTTGTCTGTCAAATCAACCACCTGCATGTCCTTTCTCACCACATTCATAAACCTTATCTTAGGCCTTCCTCTTTTCCTCTTACCTGGCTGATCTATCCCTAGCGTCTTTCTCCCAATATACCCAGCAACCCTCCTCAGCACATATCCAAACAAACACAATCCCACCTCTCTGGCTTTGTCTCCAAAATGTCCAACCTGAGCTGATCCTCTAATATACTCATTTCTAATTCTGTCTATCCTTGTCACACCCAATGCAAATCTTAGCATGTTTAACTCTGACACCTCCAGCTCTGACTCCTGTCTTTTCGGCAGTGTCACCATCTCCAATCCCTATAACATAGCTGGTCTCACTACCATTTAGTAGACCTTCATTTTCACTCGTACTGATACCCGTCTGTCACAAATCACTCCTGATACTCTTCTCCACCCACTCCATCCTGCCTACATTCTCTTCTTCACCTCTCTTTCACACTCACCATTACTGTGAACTGTTGATCCCAAGTATTTAAACTCATTCACCTTCGCCACCTCTTCTCCTTACATCCTCACCATTCCTCTGTCCTCCCTCTCATTCACACACATATATTCTGTCTTAGTCCTGCTGAGCTTCATTCCTCTTCTCTCTAGAGCATATCTCCACCTCTCCAGGGTCTACTCAACCTGTTCCATGCTCTCACTACAGATCACAATGTCATCTGCAAACATCATAGTCCACAGGGGTCCTGTCTGATCTCATCTGTCAACCATTGCAAATAAGAAAGGGCTCAGAGCTGATCCTTGATGCAATCATGCCTCCACCTTAAATGCATCCATCATTCCTATCACAGCCCTCACTACTGTCACACTGCCCTCATACATATCCTGTACCACTCCTACATACTTCTCTGCCACTCCTGACTTCCTCATAAAGTACCACAACTCTTCTCTAGGCACCCTGTCATATGCTTTCTCTAAGTGCACAAAGACACAATGCAACTCCTTCTGACCTTCTCTATACTTCTCCAGCAACACTCTCAGAGCAAACATCACATCTGTAGTGCTCTTTCCTGGCATGAATCCATACTGCTGATCACTAACCATCACCCCCCTTCTTAAACTAGCTTCCATTACTTGTTTCTTACTTCATGCTGTGGCTGCTCAGATTTTATCCCCCTGTAGTTACTACAGCTCTGCACATCACCCTTATTCTTACAAATCAATACCAGTGTTCTTCTTCTCCCCTCCTTAGGCACCCTCTCACTTTCCAAGATTTCATTAAACAATCTGGTTAAAAACTCCACTGCCATCTCTCCTAAACACCTCCATGCTTCCACAGTTATGTCATCTGGATCAACAGCCTTTCCATTCTTCATCCTCTTCATAACTGTCCTCACTTCCTCCTTGCTAATCCATTGGATGTCCTGATTCACTATCCCCACATCATCCAACCTTTTCTCTCTCATTCTCTTCATTCATCAGCCCCTCAAACAGCAGCTTCTCTTATAGAGTCAATAAAAACTCAACCAGTGCAGGTCTTTCATTTAGGTTTCTCCTGTCACTTTCTCTTTTTTCTATATTCTAATATCAATCCCTGATAAGGAAGGCAATCACTAGCCTGCTATTCAAATGTCTTCAGGGTCTGTTCCCATCGTGTTACCTTGCCTTCTCTAATTAATTGTTTCCAATACCTTGGTTCCTTTGCCAGCTTCCTCCAGTAAATTCCAGACCCTTCTTGTCTACTCTCCATATCTCTAAATGCAGTCATCCCTATTGACACAATCTCATTTCTCCATTCCCATGTTGGTTTAGTTCTTATCATGCTTTCTGTTGCTTTATGGATATAATATTCTACATGACTATTGTTAGTCTTGTTAAGGATCTGCATCCAAAATGCCATTTTCCATATTTCTTGAATTATCCCTCTGCTTCAGCATCATCTTTTTCCATTTTGAATTGTCACTTTGTGTTTGTGATATGTGTAGGAGCCTTAACTGTGTAGCTCTGAAATATCTCTTCAAATCAGGTAATACTAACCCCCTTGTTCTGTTGGGAGGATCATTTTCCCCACTTGATTTATATGACTAACCTATGTATAAAACTAAAGGGACTAAACATATTTTCACTGCTTGTATCTTGCTATCCAAATCCACTGGCAAGAGCTTTTAGTTTGTAATTTCTTTTGTTTAGCCTCTTGCCACATATCCTTAGCTGCCACTACTGAATCCTTTTTAATCTTACTCCTAAATACTTCATTTTATCATGTCCCCATAAATAAGGATATTACTGGACCAATTCATATGAGGGTACTTTGTTTATTTTTTTATCTTCATTAATTTTATACAGTATCCCTGAAAATCTCAGAACTTTCTCAGAATATTTCACAACACTAAGATGTCCTTTTCTGGTTCCATCAGGTACAAAATAATATCATCTGTAAATAATGCCAACTTTTCTTGAACACCATACCAATTATATCCTTGAATTTCTGAGTCCCTTATTTTATCAGCCAGTAGTTGAAAGTATAACGCAAATAACAAAGTGGAAAGAGGACACCCTTGCCTGGTTCCTCTGTTCAGACACAATTTGTCAGAAAAGAACTCTCACATAGCCTTTTAATTAATCTTATTATAGTATCAAGAAATGCAAATGCTTCTACTACCCTACGCAAAAAAATCCCAGCTTACTCTATTGAATGCATACTCTGCATCAAGACCCACCAATAACTGTGGTATTTTCTTATATTCTGCTTTCTTCTGGATCATCATTGTTCTATTAATATTGTCAAATATTTGTCTCCCCTTCACAAAACCGCATTGGTCCATAACTATCGATTTTGGCATCATCTTTCCCATTCTTTTAGCCATTATAGGCATAATCACTTTATTATCATGGTTTATAATTGAGATTGACCTTAATGAAACTGGATCAGATGGGTCTTTAACGTCACCACAGCTTTTTTCCAGGATGTTGGTGCCCCTCCTCCTTTTAAAATACTGCTAAACAAACTCTTCCAGATGTTTATCATGTTCTTCACTCCTATCTTGTAAACTTCCACTAGAATATCATCTGTTCCTGGAGACTTTCCTGTAGATTGGTTATACATCATCACTTTTATCTCATCTCCTCCTTTCTGAACTGCTAGTTGTTGTGCCCTATCTACCTCAAACCTTACTATATTTAACTCTTCCATAAATATTTCCACTTGTGCTTTTTCTTGATTTTCCCCACTTCTCTGCTTTATACACATTTTCATAAAATTTCCAAAATATCATTAATACCTCTTTTTAAAAGAAATGAAGTGACATGTGAATTATTTCAGAATAGAATTACTTAATAATCCTGATCTCTCCACCACATTTTATGATAAAAACACAAAATATATATTTTTTTCCAAACCAGTGGAATAACCTGACCTTCTTTGTGTTCTTCCCTTTACCGCGATCTCCATTCTTTTTTTGTTCATGCAGTACTTTATGACTATCCTCCATTTCCTCCCTCCTAGTATCCCTATTGCTGTAGCTCTGCTGTATGTTAACACAGTCTGTACATTGTTTCCTAGATTGTTATCATGTTCTTATTATTTCTCATCCTGTACCACTTTTACATTAGCTCTCCCACTGTACTATATACTGTCCATGGCTTGTATAAACTGTTTTAATATGATTTTATTATGCATTGCATGTATTTGTAACTGCTTCTCTTTACCCAGTTTCAACCTTATGTTTTGTACTTGTGTCTCTTATTTCCATTACAACTTTCTCATCTTTTTGATGTTATTATTGAACCATCTTCATACAACACAAATAATGCCAGTGCTGCTCCATCTCGTATTTCCTGCCTTGCTTCAGCCAGACTAGTACATTTCCAATTACTGCACCCATTACTAGAATAAAAATGATCCCACACATACAAGATTCTTGTTTGTTATCTTTGCCTATCACAACTTTCTCCCACACCCGTCAGTTTACCATAACTCTTACTTATTTATTTACATATACTCATTCAAATACTTTCATTATTGTTTCTCCTTTATATAGATCTTCCTATGTTTTCAGTCCTGAAAATGATTAATGCTAACATGATTTAGTTGCATTAAATGGCAAGTTCCCATTCCCTTTTTTAACTTATAATACTACATGTTGTCTCCTTTATCATTATTAATGTCTCTTTCATTTGTTTACCCTTTACCCCATGCACTTCTTCATGCACAAGTTCCATCATTACATCCTCAATTCTGCTTTTGTAAAATTTCCATGCAAATGTTTTCATCGATATTTCCAATTTTATAGGCCTCCATTTATAAATTGTTTCCATCTTCTTTTTGCCATATCAGTTTGATCACTCCAACAGCTATCGCCTTATCTTTTAACAGGTATTCAATATATTTATGGACATTTTCCTTTATTCATCTCATCTTTATAAAAGGCATAACATATTCCTTCTAGACCTGGTGCAGTATTTTATGTATGCATGTACATATTGATTTACTTTAGTTTACTGGGAAAGTCCATCTGGTAAAGATGCCCCTTTTCAGTGCAGGCCTTCATATCATTAAAAACATTTTTCATTTCTGCCTTTGTCATTTCATTCCCCAGCCTTTCTGACTCTACCCTTTGTAACTGTCTTACACTCTGTTTTCCTTTTTCCTTTCTCTTGTCTTCCTCATACATCTTTTCAGCATCTTTTGTCACCAAAGACAAATGAAACTCAAGAAAAGCAAAGACCAGATGATTTTATATTCATGATGAGTATAAATCCATGATAAAAATATTACTTCCATGTTCAAGGCACTTTTCAAGATAAAATATGCTTCTGTATACTCAGCCTGAAGGCTACCATCATCACTAACTTGAAGTGTTTAATGCCCACCCCCAGGACTCCCCTCTGCATCACTTCCCATCCTTTGTGAGATAGCAAAAGTTTGTGCAACCAGCTCCACCATTATGCCCTCTCCCCAAGATGGTCCTGTTCATCTTTTCATCCTTTCTTTCAGAGCCATCAAGAGCCGATAGTCAACCTTGTGTCATTGGGACTGTGCTTGGGGATTTTTTTCTCTGTTCCATCAACACTGGCTCAAGTGCAAAATGTAAATAGACTTGACTGAGACATAGGGGTGGTTGTGGAGATACTGATGTTGATTGGGTGAAAGGAGAATAGAGAACAATGTGGGTGTGGTGATAGGTGCAGACACGGTTGACTATGCTTGTGGAGTAGAGATATACATTATGAGAGAAGAATTATGCTGTTGGGGGGATTGGGGTACAGATACTCTCTTGAGATGTAGAAAAAACACTAAATAGGCCCAATGTTCTCTTGTGATGTAGAAAAACCACTGAATAGGCCCAATGTAAGTATTGTAAAGTAAGGGCCCATGACATTTGTAGTGTCAACTAAGGGCTATGCTGTTGCCTACTGTTTGAAGCATTTGCAGTTGGCCATATTTTGTAGGTGTGTTTTGAAATTTAATCTGAGTTTGGTGAAAGAGTTTAGGTTCAGGGGTTCATAGGTGTTTACTAGGCTATTTACTAGCCTTTTTAAGCCTAGCCATGCATCCCAAATCTCTGACAGGTTCTGCTACCCTTGATAAGTGTAAGCATGGGCCTGGGAGATGAACCATTTATAAGTTATCTGTGTCCATTAAACACACAGGTGCCAAACCAGGGATGAATTTCCTGTTTCCCATCCAATTGTCCAAGTTGCACTTGAATTGGGTTTGGGAGGAATTCTGCTTCACATGGATGGGGAACCTGTTCCATAGATGGGGTAGTCTCTGGGATACATAACTATCTCTTGATCAGGTCCTATTTATATCACAGGCAAGGTTTAAGTCTTTAGAACAGGTAATTCTGTTTTGTCAACATGCAGGAAGTCCATCAGACTGGGGTCTGACAATGCTCTGTATGCCAGGCATAGATCTCCCCTCAAAAGCCTATAGGAGACAAAATACAGGGATAGGGTCTTGAGGCAGTCTGTATAGGACATATTACTTATGCCCTGTATTCTTTTAGTGAAGAACCTCTGTGAATGTTACAAATTGTTGGATATGACTGGTTTGGTACATACCAAAGGGATAGGTCTGATGAATGCCGAATACAGTGGAACAATGACTTCCTTGGATTTAGATGCCATACCTTTGTTTATAAGTTGTGCAACATAGAATGATTGCCTCACCACTGTAGACATGAGATAATCAAAGGCTAGATTACTATCTATGTGTGTCCCTAAGTCCCTGACTACTGGATCAGCTCTAAGGGGTGTGTTGTCAATATTATAGTTACCAGGGATGGATGACTTCCTAAAGGATAATATGATTTCTTGGCATTTAGTTTTAGTCCATGGCTCTGATACCAGTTGTATTTCCTGTGTCAGCCCCTCCTAGAGAACATTTGTGTCAGTATGAGATTACATGACAGCTCCTAATTTGCAATCATCTGCAAATTTAGTCAGCCAGAGACCACTGACATTGGCCTTAACTTCTGAGAAGTAAATGCCAAAAAGAAGCAGTCCAAGGACTGATCCCTGAGGGACTGCACTTGTGATTGGCCTCTTTGTAGAGGTGGGCTCCCCGATTCTAACTTCCTGGGTCCTGTCTGTGAGCCAGTTGGCTATCCACTGGGTAATATACGGGTTTGTACCTAACCTCTTGAGTTTGTCAACAATGCCCGCATGGGGTATTGTGTCAAATGCCTTGGCCAGGTCAAGGTAGGCAGTGTGAACAATTTTGTCCTCATCAGTCGCTTTGGCGACCTTCTCAAAGAAGTCCATCAGGTTGAATAGGCATGATCTGCCCTTGACGAATCTAAACTGGGTTGGATCCATTGTCTGAAGGTTTACCATATCTCTGTTGATCATCTCCATGAGAATTCTTTCCATAGCTTTACATATAAGACTAGTGAGACTTATGGGTCTGTAGTTTCCAGGGTCTGTAGAAGGCCCAACTTTGTGCAGAGGGATGACTTGCTGCCTTTCTCCATTCATGAGGCACGAAGCCTGTTTGGAGGCTGCAGTTAAATAGTCATTCCAGAGGCCCTGATAAGTTATGTTTTATGTTATTTAGAAGGCATCCGGGGATATTGTCTGGGCACATTGATGCAGTGTTCTTGGTCTTAGAGAGAGCATTAAGGACCTGTTCCCTAGCGATAGTAGGGGGAGTTATATTTGATGATATTTCTTGAGGGAAGGTTGCGGGGGAGAGAGGAGTAAAGTTGGAGCTGAATTTATCAGCCAGAAGGTTTGCTATATCTTCTGGCTTAGTATAGGTGGCTCCATTTACAATGAGCTCTGCACACAACTGTGTATTGCCTTTGAGGTTGCGGACATAGCTAAAGAATGTGTTGTGGTTGTCCCTTACCACAAATTTGGCTTTGGAAACTTTATTTGTCCACTGAGTTGTTAGTTTAGTTTGATGCGAGTGCTTTTATCCTGCTGGGTGCTGCACCTCCTAATTTTTGCAATGATTTTTTTCCATCTGTTATACAGATGATTAATTTTGTGATTCCACCAGGGTGGCCTATTTTTTGAGTTAGTTCTGTACTTCTTCCTGGTGGGTACAGCTACCTCTATGCAGCTATTAACATGCTTGTACAGGGTTTCTGTGAACAGTTCTGCATAGGCAGAAGAGTTTTCATGGTTTATGGGGGCTTGAAATGTTGCCAGGCTCTCACTTTAAATATCTAATGGTAGCTTGGATGGATTCCCAGAGTTTGGGCCCTAATACTGAAAATGTGTGTTTACTGCAGCTCTTTAAGGGGTGTATGGGGGGGGGGTTATTAGGGAGGGAGCATTCTGTTTTTTTTTTTTTTTTTTTTTTGTTTTTTTTTTTTTACCTAATGTCTTTTCTTGAATATGAGAATACGCTTGACTTCTGGAGTTTTTATCAAAGAGAGACAACCAGTAGGTCTGCTCTTTGCCATAATGGTGGCAGCCAGCTATTTATTTATTTATTTTTTTAAGAATGGAACAATGGTGTTCATTCTTAAAAGCAGGACTACATGAACCAATAGATTCTATTTAAGGTTGCTTGCAGGGAATTTAAAGTATTTTTGTACTGGCTGCAGTGATATGTTGCAATTACTCTTAGTGACATTGTAGTATCCCTTCTCATACTGCTTTCATGGTTGCCAGAGAAAGGAGGTGAATGATTTTCAAGGCCCATAACATGTATTGCTGAATCTTACTTCTTGTTTGGTACATGTGGTATTAGAATGTTAGTGCATGGCCTGGCCATATATCAGGGTATTTAAAGCAGGCATCAGTTTCTAGGGGGTTTTATTATGATCAAGAATAATCTGTATGAAGTGAGTTTGGAATATTTTTTTAAGCACATATTTTTTTAGTCTTAATAAACAGTTTTCTTGGGCTAGGAGCTTTGTAAAGAGAGGAGATTATCCTCTACTAGGGTTTTATGTCTACTTGCAATTTAACTGACCTGCACATAACCAGATCATCTTAACAGCAAAAATAAAAGTTGACCAGAGTCATTTCAAAGTTTGCTAATGCAAAGGGAAAATGGAAACTGGGACAGAAATCCATGTATCACTACTTTGAAATGGGGTGCTGGAACAGAGGTAGAGTTACATACCAAAAGAAGTCTTTTAGGTATTGAGAGACTTTGGGTCTCATTAAGAAATGTTAGAAGAAGTAGAGGTCCTTTGCATAAAACTGCATTTACTAATGTACTAATGACTATAGAAAAAACAAAACAGAATGTCCTCAAACGTTCATAGCTGCATTACAACAGAAGGCAGACTGTTATCAACTTTAGCAGATAACAGACTTAAGATTTGGAAATAAGTTTTTTAGAGCTTTGCAGCGCTCTTAGTTTGCTATCCACTTCTAAAAACAAATCCTGACAAAAAAAAAGTTACTGAGCCATTCACTTTTGTGGGTTTGTGAGATGTTTTCAGAAACTCACATTCCTCTGTTATATCAATACATAAGGTAATAAAGTATAATGGATTTACATGATAGCATGCTAGCTAATACTATTTTATTAATCCCAAACTTTATGTCAGCTCATTCAAGTAACAAACAACACCATGACTTTACATGTTTTTTTTTTTTGGTCATGTTTCTTTTACTGTTCCTCGATTGCTTCCTTGACAAGTCTCTGTGCTTTCCCATGCACCATATGGTATTTACTTTTCAGGTCAGTTTTCCTTGTTACATTTTGAACTCAAACAACAAAATATCCTTTGTTGATGTTACATACTTGGCTTACAGGCTGAAGTGAAACTTCCTTCATTGGCTCACAAAGCTTAGTTTTGGACTATTGCGTGTACACAGGACTTGAATTTTGTCTTGTCCATTTCAAACTATTTTTTGCAGATTTTTTTTTTATTGGAAGCTATTAAACAGGCCATTATGAATTCACTGATTGTCTAGCATGAAGTAAACCAATCTGGACATATTTAATACCCTTGGAAAAATAACATTTAAAACAATATTGCATTAGTCCTTTTAGACATTTTTTCTGAACAAATGAGAAAATGCGTAACTAATGTAGATAATTATAAAATGAAATCAAAATAAATACTGTTCTGTAACAGCATGATAATGCCAACCTCAAATTCCTTGAAGGTTACTTCAAATCATTACCATTCTGATATATGAATATACAAGGATACTGAAGCATTACAGTGTATACCAACATTCCATATTCAGTTTCATGTTTGACTTGTTGAAATACTTCAAAGCAGATGACATGCCATTCATTTAAACTGAAACAGAATACAAGAATAGATATGTCAAAATAAATATTTCAATCCCCTTCAAAAATAAACAAATGTTATAAAGGATTTCCAGAATATTTTAAGTTCACAGCATAAACAATACGCTATCCACAGTTGCTAGACAAAAATAAGGCCCAGACTGATTTGTTTAAATCTTATTTCATTACATATCATATGTCAGTGTTAAGGTATCATTCAACATTGTCTATATTCAAGAAAAAATGTCAGCTGACAATGTCTTCTTTGATATCAAGTGTTTATTATTATGACAACTGAAGAATTTAGACCTGTTTTTTATGTGAAGTAGCCAAAGTCTTGCTTGTTTTATGTTTATTGTACAAACCACATTCTCTTCAAGACTGAAGTTATCACTCATTATACACCTCAGGAATGCAAAACATTACATTGCATGTCTGTTTTACCTACATTACTTTCTCTATAATTAACAGTGGTTGTTGTTTTCTCACTAATCTAGTAAGCTATTATATTATCAAATAACAAGCTGGTTGCTGTGGCAAACAAGAGCAGGTTTCCCCGAGTCTACGCATGTCTCAACGTATCTATTTATTTCTCCTGATAGACATCAGCTGGAGCTGCAACTTGACAGCAAGAGAAATAACAATCTATTTTCGGTTATTTTTAGGAACTGCTGTGGGAGCAAAACACCTGCCAGAAATTATATAAAGCAGAAAGATGAAGTGGTGTGTTATGACCCATTTTCCTGCATGAAACTGGTGTGAGATGATATTTAACCTCCAGTGGGTTCTTAATATATAGTAGCTCATATATTCAGCGGGCTTAAAATCTCATTGGACACTGCCTTCTGTTTTAAGTGTGCTGGATGTATTCTTTACCACTGAGACTCTTAACAGTGTAATTTAAATATAGCTATGAAATCACATTTTATACAAAATGACATATCGAGCAAATTAAGGACCATTTACTAAAATATGACCAGTAGCTCATTTTTTGTTATAATGCAGGAGAAAAAATAATTTAAAATGAAAGTGTAGCAAATGTGTCTGATATAAATGTACACACAGGAAATAAGTTTTCAAGAATATAACTTGCAAACTACTGTATTTTCTAATCTGTTTCTAAATTTTAATACAGTACAATGATAGACAGTGCTCAAAGAGTAAACTTATGATACTTGTATTATTACAAATAACTCAGGGTCAGATTCAGAAAACTGTGACACACTGTGTCTGTTTAGGGCAGTTTACCTAAGTGAGATAAACCCATGTAAAACTAATAATGTAACTTTGGAGACAGAAGAAAAGAATTGTTTCTTCCTCCATGTAATAGCCCTGCACATCACAGAACATATAGCCAGAAGCATATCAGAATTTTTAGAATCAGCATAGCTAAAAGATGCAAACAGACAAAGGACATATTTTCATTTATGGTATAAAGATAGTTATATTGAGAGTAGCTTCTCCTAATAAGTAGAATGACTACTGGTTCAGTCCAGTTTCATAACTGTAAAAGAATTTGGGTATACCACTGGATAGCCATCTGGCTCACTGATAGGAACCAGGAGATCAAAATAGGTAAGGCCACCTCCACCAAGAGGTCAGTCACTAGTAGAGTCCCCCAGGGCTCACTATTGGGCTTGCTCCATTTTTGCATCTGTTTCTCTGAAATGAAAGCAAATGCTGAAGGTTTATGGCTGACTAAGTTTGCAGATGATTGCAAGCCAGGGGTTATCATCAACTCCCCTGCAGATACTAGCATTATTCAAGAACGTCTATCTCTGACTAATAAATGGTGCCAAAGCTATGGTCTTAAACTTAATACTAAGAAAGGCATAATTGTAGCCTTTGGGAAATCAACCATCCTGGCTAATTACCATGTTAATAATATACCCCTAAGAGTTGAACCAGTAGTCAGGGATCTGGGTATGCATGTAGACAGTAGCCCTACCTTTGATCACATGGGCACAGTAGTGAGAAAATAATTTTATGTTGTGCAACTTATAAGTAAGGCCATGGCATCTAGGTCCAAAGAGGTCATTATCCCATTGTACTTACCCCCTTATCAGACCAATCATGTTATGCTCCCCTTGGTATATACCTGACTAGGCATATGCAGCAACTAGAGCAACCTCAAGGGTTCCTTACAAAAAGAATACAGTGCATAACTGTGGGAGGGTGGGGTGGGAGGGTGGCCTAATGGTTAAGGTGTTTGTCTTACAAACACAAGGTGCAGGGTTTGAGTCTCACAAGGGATAATTGGCTAGGCTTAAAATGCTAAAATGGGGGCAGTTAGCTTAGTACTAATCTATGAATCTATGAATCTATGAATAACAAACCTGCCTTATGCAGAGCACCTTAAAGCCCTTTCTTTGTACTCAGTCTCGTATAGATGTCTGAGGGGTGATTTGCCTCACACCATCTGATCATTACATTCCTTCCTCTGCAGGCTCGGGCTCACCCTTTACCCTCCCATTCCTCCTCACTCAATCTCTCAGACCTGTTGTAACATGCTTAACTATCTCACTTCATCTCAACTCCAAATACATATCCAACTGACTTACACCTAGCTTCTCTCACTACCACCTATACTACTCACTCAGTCTCCTCTCTTACTTCTCTATCCCATTATCCCTTTTAGCTTGTTCCACCTTCATGTGGAGCATCTGCTTTGTATCTGTTTGAGTTTAGTGCAATAGTTGTATACAAGATTTAGGTTTATGAGTTTAGAACAGTATCCGTTTGAGCTTAACACTATCTGTACATACACCCCACCTTTATTCCTAGCCTCTAGCTAGATACTGGTATATCTGTTCATTACTATGTTTCATATTGTATGTATATTTATTTATTTATTTTACATTTGTTTACCGGGAAAGCCCGACTGGACACAGGTCTATTTTCAGCGGAGGCCCGGGAGAAAAGCTTCACAATACAATACAATACAGTACATGAGAGAAGAAAAAAAAATAGAGCATACTTATAGCAAACATACACAATATGCTAGAGATTAACAATTCTTATAGTAGACAATCATTGTGGTACATAATAACTTAAAACAGCATTTGTATTATTTTTATAGATATAAGTTTTTGTAAAATAAAGATCAATGGGTTCACAAGCTTTCAGGAGAATTGTTTATACTTAGCTATACACATAGAAACATTCTCTTAGTTTGGGTTGGTCTGGTGAGTGGCATGAACATAGCCAGTCACTTAAATAGTGGGTTTTCAGAAGTTTTTTGAAATAAATAAAGGATGTGGTAGAAGTTATTTGGCTTGATAATGTGTTCCAGGTTTTAGCAATGATGCTGGCAAAGAGGGATTTACCGGCATCATTTTCTATGTTGGATGACAGTTATGAGGTTCTGGTTACTAGATCTTAAGGCTCTAGAGGGAATGTGGGGCTGATTTAGATGTTGAAGTGCTGGGGTTTTCTCAGGAAGGTAGTACAGTTTGTGTGCTATAGCGAGTTGATTGAGTAGAAGTATATGAGGCAACTCAAGCCAGTTGAGTTGCTTAAGGGATAGACAGTGGTGAGACCTATATGAGGCTTCAGTAGCAAACTTGGCAATCTTGTTGTAGCAAGATTCCATTTTATTTAGATCAGTTGCCGGAGATTAGTCAAGATGGGAGAGGCATAGAGGAGGGTGGATAGAAGATGAGTCCTTGCGATGGTTGCGTTGGTGTGTTTAGTCATAAACTGTTTGTTCCAGTAGATGAGTCCAAGTTTTTTATTAACTCTCTTGATGGTTTGTGCTATGTGGATGTCGAACTTCAGGTTATTGTCTATTTCTACACCTAGCAGTTTAGTGTGTGTGGTTGGACTAATTTGAATGTTTTCTTTAGAGTAGATGGTGAAATAACTATTTAGGGGAGGAGATCTGCCTGGGCTGAAAAGAATTAGTTTGTTTTTTTTTGGGAATTAAAAAGAAGTTTGATGTTAGTGAACCAAGTTTCGGCTACGGTGAAGTTATTTTGGGTTAGGGTTTGTAGTTCACTTAGTGTGGGAGCAGCACATATAAGGGTGGTGTCATCTGCGTATTGTACAACTGAGGCAGTGGGCGAGGATGAAGAGATCTTGTTAGTAAATAAAGAGAACAGCAAAGGGCCAAATATTTGCTGCAGTATGTATTATTTGCTATTGTATGAATATTCAGCTGTTCTTGTACTGCTCATGTATTGTTCTATGGAGTTTTTCTCCTTGAGCTTCCGCTGAAAAAGGACCTGTGTCCAGTTGGAATTTCCCAGTAAACAAATGTAAATAAATAATAAATAAATAAATCTATGCCTGGCTTATGAGGCATCTGCAAACCCCACATTTATGAATCTCCTACATATTCATAAGTGAAATAATACCAGAAATACAATGTCTAGGAACCTGAATTTTGTCTGTGACTTAAACAGAACATGCTGATAGAGACAGATATGTGCCCCAGAGAGTGCCCATCCTATGGAACAGGCTTCCAATCCATTTGAAGCTGAGTTTGTCTACTACCCAGTCGAAGCACAACCTAGACCAGTAGATGGGGAATAGAAAATTTACACCGGGCCTGACACCCATGTCCCTTATGGACAGAGGTAGCTTATAAATGCCTGGCCCTCGATGTCCTGTTTTGATGCAGAACATCGTTATTTTTTAGGGAAAACCTGGCTAGGCTTAGAAAGGCCCTTTGGTCCATTAGCCTAGTAACAGTCTATGAATCTGTGAATGAATTTATGAATGAAAAAAGCACAACCAGCAGCAGTTGTAGTAGGATTTTACTAGTACCAAATAAGTATCTGGTACCTTGGCCTTTCACCTTCAAGGTTCACATCCACAATATATACCAGGTGTCCCCTCACTCATTATACAGTTAAATAATTAATCCCTGCTAATTACTAATTTAAAGTGCATAGTACCATAATGCAATGACTTCTGCTTTACATTTGTTACAAAGCTCTAAAAACTATACAAATTGAATTAACAATTATACATTAAATTCACAACTATGTATTAAATATCAGATCTCAAAAGCATAAATATACTAATGATTGAACTATTACATTTTAATTCAAAAACTAGAATAAGCATATTAAGTAAAACTGACTTCTAAATTGAGTCCCCTAGGGGGTAATGTTCCAAAATTCGAAATCATTTTACTCTCCAGTGAATTCAACTTTTGCTTCAAATCACCATCTCTAACTAAACTAGGGCTGGCAAAAACACTAAAGAAAAATGTGCTATCATCACCCCTATGTACACTACAAAAATGTCCCCCCACTGGGCTTCTAAAATTCCTATTGTGAATGTCCCTCAAATGCTCTAATATTCTCATTTTCACTGCTCTTTTCATTCGCCCTAAGTACCATTTAGGAACTTCACATCCACACCCCACTGTATACACAACCCCACATGAACTGCAAGTAAATCTCCCTTTGCAGTCAAATCTACGTCCATTAAGAAAAAGACCAGAAATATTTCTAATGTTTTTGCAAACTTTACATTTCCCACAAGCATAATATCCTGTCATCCCCTTATCAACAGTACATAAGGGTATGTTCAATAATTCCTTCAAATTTAAATATCTACTATAAGAAAATTTGACCATCCCTGGAAATAGATCACCCACTACTTCATCCAAACATACTATGTGCCATAATTCCTGGATCAAATTTCTCAAAGTAAAAGAAAACGGAGAATATTTTGATAAAAAATATAAATCTTTGCCAGAGAAAGTAGGCTTTAAATTACTTGTGCCATGCATGTTTCTCTGTCGATAGGGAGCTCTGTCATTTAAGTGTGATAAATCACTCTTCCATATTATAACTATCATTCAAACATTGAAAATATGTCACACAAAATCTAAACTCTTCCATTTTAACTACCATTAAAATCTAAACTGTTCCATTTTAAATACCATTTCCTTTTCCCACCAAAATAATGTCAAATAGGGGCATGTGCTACCTCCGTAGCAATACCTTTTGCTTAAAATATTCCCCCTCAAAGAAAACTAAATTTTCAGTAAGGATTATATCCATGAATTCATATAACAATCTAGTTTCTATGTCTGTCAATACATCATAATATGTAATAATTTTATTAAACCACATAAAACCAATTTTGTGAGGTATAACAGAAAATTAACATCTAACATAACTAAAAATATTCATCATATATTTTGAATACTCATAACTGATTAATAAAATCTGAAGAATTTCTTAAAATTTGTCAGTCACTACAAAATATATTTTTCACTTTCTATCCATATATTTGGCTGCAGGTTCTATAATAGAGCCCATAGCCAACACAACTGGCCATAAAGACAGATTGTAGAAATCAGAATGGATCTTCATAATCGCAAAAAGACTTGGGTTTACGTTTTATATAGGGGACATGGCCCCTATGCCCTCACACTCTCTGATAATTATATAAATCAACTTCAAGTTCACAAAACAGTAGGAAAAGGGCAAAATCCCTCTTCCTAATGCATAGCAATCCCAAAATGTAATGCTGGCATACTGAGATGAACAGATATATTGATAAAGAAAAGTATATATATATATATATATATATATATATATATATATATATATATACCTAGATATATATGTGTATGTGTATGTGTATATATATATATATATATATATATATATATATATATATATATATATATATATATATAGCTCTACTTGAAAACACCGACGCAACAAAACACCGATGACGAGAACACCGAGACCGGAAGATCAACAACTGAGATGACCAACAGTTTAAAAGCACAAAACTTCACATGCCTGACAAACCACAATCCCGACAATCAACAAAACAAAACAAATACCTTTTCCGAAAAACACACACACAACACAAGCACACCAAAAACCTTACAAACCTACACTAAACCTTACATACGCAACTATCTATGCACTAACCTTAACCCAAACCCTAACCCTAAGGTCTGTCACTATCATACACTCACCTAACCCGCACCCTAACCCTAACTCACTTAACCCGCCCCAACCCTAAAGTCTGTTACTGTCATACACTTACCTTACCTGCACCCTAACCCTAACTCACTTAACCCGCCCCTAACCCTAAAGTCTGTCACTATCGCACACTTACCTTAACATGTCGGTGTTCTCAGCGTCGGGCTTTTAAACTGTCGGTCATCTCAGTTGTCACTCTTCTGGTCTCGGTGTTCTCGTCGTCTGTGTTTTGGCATGTCGGTGTTTTCAAGTAGACATATATATATATATATATATATATATATATATATATATATATGGAAAAATATACATACGAACCCAATGGAAGGAGCTTGGAAAAATCTGTTGATAAATAATCACAAGTTCCAATTTATAAGCCCAAAATCCAAACTTTCTACTGCACCCAAATGGACATGCAGTTTAAACAATTCCAAATACTGCGAAGATGAGGGTTCTCCAAAATGTAAAAAGTATTCGCCAAACTCTCTCTCTTTCCAAAATAGTCAAACTCTCTCTCTTTCCAAAATAGTCATTCGACTCCACAAGCGTACAATAAAACGTATTTATTTCACAAAATAAAATAAACGCTTTCACGGTGTATAAGCGTACACCGTGAAAGCGCTTATTTTATTTTGTGAAATAAATACGTTTTATTGTACGCTTGTGGAGTCGAATGACTATTTTGGAAAGAGAGAGAGTTTGACTATTTTGGAAAGAGAGAGAGTTTGACGAATACTTTTTACATTTTGAAGAACCTTCATCTTCGCAGTATTTGGAATTGTTTAAACTGCATGTCCATTTGGGTGCAGTAGAAAGTTTGGATTTTGGGCTTATAAATTGGAACTTGTGATTATTTATCAACGGATTTTTCCAAGCTCCTTCCATTGGGTTCATATATATATTTTTCCACATCTTTTGGTGCATCCGCATTGGTTGTTTGCTTATATATATATATATATATATATATATATATATATATATATATATATATATATAGGGTCTATAGTATATCATCGACAGCTAAGGGTCGAAAACTTACAATGTCAAATGGCCAGTTAAGCAAATTCTTTCATCAGGAAAGAATAAGCTTGACCATGCCAAACTAACATAAAGTTCCAGCCTTAACAAAGTGGGGGGCTTCGTCCCATACACACCCTGATGTGGGGGGCTGTGCCCCTCACCCCCCCAACTAAATATACCAATCAACATTTCCATCAACATTTCCTAGAATTTAAAAACTCAAACGCCCTGGAACAACTGGTCAACACTCTCACCAGAGGTGACAACATATTGGACCTGGTCATCACCAACATGGGCGACCGGTGTTCAACACCGGAGGTCAACCCCTTGCTGGTTATATCTGACCATAAACAAATCACTTTGGATATCCACATTCCACCCCCACCCCCGGACAAGGAAACCACCGTGAAAAACTTTTCAAAAGCAAACTTCACGTTACTTAAGACGGAGGTGGAAAGTTTCAAAGCCCCCAAGCTAAAGGATAACACTGTCCAAGCTGCAAAATCCTTTACTAATGCATTCTACGGGCACCTACAAGAATGCATGAATCATGCTATCCCAAGCAAAACCAAGACTCATTCCTCCAAGAAAAGGAAACCAGTCTGGAGGGCCCCTGCCATAAGCAAGCTATACAATAAAAGGAGGAACTAGTACAGAAAAGCGTAAAATCCCAAGAAGGGAAGACATCCCTGATCAGTATCAGCAAGAAACTACGATCCCTCATAAAATCATCCAAGGCGAGCTTTGAAAGAAAACTTGCCCAGGACTCCAAAGATAACCACAAGGCATTCTTTAGCTATGTCAAGAATCTAATCTTGGTGGGAGGGTGGCCTAAAGGTTAAGGTGTTTGCCTTGTAAGCACAAGGTGCAGGGTTTGAGTCTTACATGGGATAATTGGCTAGGCTTAAAATGGCTCGCAAGGGCAGTTAGCTGAGTACTAATCTATGAACCTATGAACCTAAGTGGCAATGCTCAGATCTGCTCAGAGTTAGTGCAGAATGGCACAAAATACACTGAACCAACCGATATTGCCAACATCCTGGCAGACAGGTTCAGTGCAAACTTCACCCCCTCTCACCCCCAAAAGGGCCCATAACCATACTAGAAGAATGTAGAGCCCCTGAAATCACAGACACTCAGGTTAAAATATTCCTCTCCAAAGCCAAAAACACAGCATCAATGAGACCAGTCTGACTCTAAACCGGTTACAAGTGGCATTCCCCAGGGCTCAGTCGTAGGACCCCTCCTGTTTGGCATATACTTCTCAGAGGTACAAATAAGCACAGGAGGACTATGGCTGACCAAGTTCTCAGATGACTGCAAATTAGGGGCTATAATTGACTCACCGGCTAACACAGACATCCTCCAAAAGGGTCTCACTGAGACGGATACCTGGTGTCAAAATCATGGCCTCAAGCTAAATGCCAAAAAAATGCATAGTTATTCCCTTTGGAAATTACAAAGTACCCACAAACTACCACATAGGTGGTAGTCCCCTAAATACGGAAAACATAATAAGGGATCTGGGGACCCAAGTAGATAGTAATCTCTCCTTTGATAATCACATTGCCAAAGTGGTTAGAAAATCCTTCTATGTAGCCCACCTAATCACAAAAGGGTTTGCATCCAGATCAAAAGAGGTCATTGTGCCCCTCTACTCATCACTCATCAGACCCATCAAAGAGTACAATGCCCCATTTGGGATGTACCTTACAAGACACCTGCAACAGCTGGAAAGACCACAGAAGTACCTCACCAAGAGGATCACTGGCCTCAAACAGATGCCCTATGCCACTCGACTGAAGAAACTCCAGCTGTACTCGGTTGCATGCCGCCTGCTCAGAGGTGATCTCTGCCTGACATATAAGGCCATGTTCAACCCAGAATTGATGGACACACGCTCTAGGGATCTAAACCTCACCACAACAATAAATAGGATGTGCTGGAGGGATAGATTCCTGTCCCAGAGACTTCCCATGCTTTGGAACAAGATTCCAATCTACATTAGGCAGAGCTCCTCGCTAGCACTCTTGAAGAGAAACCTTGACGAGTAGATGGGAAACAGAAAGTTTACCCTGGGGATCACTTCAGTGGCTCTGCTGGACAGAGGTACAGGGAACTAATCTAGGGGGCGGCGAAAGCCAACACATTCTGGCTAAGCTTATAAATGCCTTTGGGCAGATAGCCTAGTACCTACCTATGAACCTATGAACCAAATTCCTGATAATGGCCAAGCAAATTCTTTCCCGATGAAAGAATCCGCTTAACTGCCTATTCCTCATTGTAAGTTTTCGACCTTTAGCTGTCGACATTTAGGCGTTCAACAAAGTAAGAGGTCAATCATATAATATAGACCCATATATATATATATATATATATATATATATATATATATATATATATATATATATATATATATATATATATATATATATATATATATATATATATATATATATATATATCCATATATGGATTCATATCACTTCATTAAAAGACCATTTCACTGACACCCATTTCACTGAGACCAAATCACCTAAAGTTCATTTCACTGAAAGTTCATTTCACCTAAAACTCATTTCACTGACAATTAGTAGTCTAAGGCAAGTCAAAGCTATATGTCCTTTTCCCCACTGTAGTGTGATCCTGGTGTTAGTATATATAATTAGGGGTGTGTGGGGGGCACAGGAAGGGACCTTCTCATGCATTGTTTTAGTTTGTTGTTTGGGATATTTTTGCAGTGACCCTAATGATAATGGACATCAGCTGGGTATAACAGCCCTGTGTTTCTAATGCTTAGTCAAACACTCTGCTTGTGCTGTGCTGATGAGGTCATAACAAGGCCGAAATATGCATATCCACAGCTAGTGGAGTTTGGATTTATTGGCCTGAAATTGTCCAATAAAATAACAAAACAAGTCATGGGCATTCAGAATCACCAATTAGCTGAAACATCTGATATTCATAAGGATCATTTGCATATATCCCATGTGCCTCTGATACAAGAGGTTTGGGAGGTCACTCAGTGGAAGTTCTAACTTTGCTGGAGTTTTCGTTGTGTTTTTACTGACGTTTTTTTTTCAGTGACCTTCTCACTCATTGTTTTATGTTATTGAACCTTTAAAAAGGAAATGATTGCAAAGTATACTGCATGACCAGTGCTTTGGTTTTTAGGGTCTGATATATGTAGAGGGATTGCTGCATGATTTTAAGATACTGCTATGAAGATTTTGAAATAGCACATTTCTGAGCCAAGAAGGGCTACAGTTGTAAATTTTGAATGTCAAGGAAAGAGCTTGAGACTGTTTTGATGTATATGCATATACAAAAATCTACATTCAGCGCTCATTCATGGCAGAAGGTAAAAGCATTGTTAAACACTTCATACATAATCATTTGGGGTGAGGACTTCAATAGTAATCTGTTTGAATAGAAGAAAATGAAAGTTTTAGAATTGGATGTGAGAAAAATTAAACAGGTAATCTAAGAAATTAAATATGATTTTCAGGATTCCTAGATGACAACTAATTTCAATATTTTTTAAAAAATAATTGATTTTATTGCATTTCACTTACAAGCTTTTCTGACCTATGGGACTTGATTTTCCTGGTGGAGCATGCATGAATGCTTGACTAACCGGGGGCAAGGTATTTTTAAGATTAAGTTACATTAGTTACAAAGTAAATACATTTCTGATAACTTGGATGAGGTTTGGGAAGATCATCTGAACATAAGATGTTAATAGATATTAGGAACTGAGTGGTGGATGTGCTTAAAAGGTTCTGATATGTTTGTATGTATATTTGACTGAAACACATAATGTCAAGAAAAGATTTAAAAGAAATTTTACTGAAAAGAAATTTCATCAAAAACATTCTACACAACACATATAACATCAAAAGCTCTTCTGTAAGGGGGCAAGGCCCCTGCACTTCCACACACCATTAATTGTATATAGTAACTCTCCAGGTGCACAACCGTAGAGTAAAGAGAAAACACCATGCACAGTGAATCAGTGCTGGCAGACAAGCACTTTTTATTTTATATATTTTTTTTTCCTGTTGTTGACCAGATTAATCACACTAAGCAAGTAGACTCTTTTCAGGGGACACCCAAGGTGGCGTGGGCATCCAGTAACTTTCCAAACTATTTTGGATATTTGCCGTGGAATCTTTTACATCCACCTGAGCTAGCACCAATTCAGGTAGATGGGGCCTCAGTTTAACCTGTCATCTGAAAGATGGCACACTCAGGAGTGCAGCAGTCAAAAATGACACCATACACGCCATGTCTAGACTTCAACTGTTTCAAAAGTTTTCTAAGAATTTTCACTCTGCTGGATAAGTAGCTTCTCATCATAGCCACTTGGTTATGAACTGCCAGAAAATTAAAGGGACTTTTACACAAGTTGAGGTGGAGGTGGTCCTAACTGCCCCCTCTCTGTATACAAGGTGGATTGGTATCCTGCTTCTTAGGCCTACTGACTCATCATTTACAAGACTGAACAAGGCGAGGTATTCAGTGAGTTCTCTTTCAGTCAGCAGGATCTCTGACATTACAAGTGCCCAAAGGACCCTAATTCTTCATAAATATGCCTACAACAAGGTAGTGATAGGTACGGATGTTAATAACCTGAGACAAAAACCCTGAGAAATAGGCAGAGGGACATATCAGAAATTTCCATGCATGTTAAAAATGCAGATAAAACACTAGACCTGACTGGAATCTTTCCTTCACCTTGAATGATACAAAGCAAATATAAATGTCTTCTCAATAATTGTTTAAATAGCTAAAGTAATTTCAGGGGGAATCCAGTATATGTTGGCATGAGACGAGATACTCAAGAATCCAGCTTGCCTTTCTAAAGATGCCCTGAACCCCTCACTCTTAAGAATTCCACATAGTAGCTAAATTCTTTGATGCACACCGGTGCCATTTTAAGCAGAATCCATTTGATGGAAATTCCAACACAACTAACAAATCAGTCAGAAAACTAGATCACATTAACATAGCTCTCCTTGGTGACAAAAGTCTAAACAATAAACTGCCTGATATTGAGGCACTTCTGTATTTCAGTTCACTTTGTGAACTCAGTTCTTAACCTTAGTCACAGGACAGTTCCAACCTCACTACCCCCCCCCCCCCAAGACAAATAATACTAATACTAGCTTTACCCTCAAAACAGTTTCCACCACCTCAATCAAAAGCATGCTCTCCAAACTAGAAACCTCATCAACAGCAGCTGACCTACTCCCCAGCTATTTCTTGAAACTCACAGCAGAAGCTATTGCTATCCCAATCTCCATTCTCATAAACAGATAAAGTGTTGAAAACTATGTGCCCAAACTCTGGAAAATATCCTATGTTACACCCATACATAAAGGTGGGACCTCCACTGAACTTAATAACTGTAGACCCATTGCAATACTCTCCCTCCTGGCCAAAATCTTGGAAAAAATGCATCCATACCCAGGTGCTAAAATATCTCCGAGACAACAACATCCAGTCACCAATTCAACATGGTTTCAGACCTGCCCATAGTACCACTACAGCCCTCCTCTGCTTCACAGACACAATAAACCATCTCAAAAACAAAGGCCTGCAGGTGTCAACTCTTTGTTTTGGATATGTCCAAAGCATTTGACATGGTCTCACACCAAATCCTGCTAAACAAACTAAACCAATATCACCTATCAAATCCCACTCTTAATGGGTTTCAAAGCTACTTAACTGACAGGTATCAGGCTGTGAAATGGGAAAATTCTGTCTCTCCTCACCTGCCCATAACTATAGGAGTCCCACAGGGTTCTAGCTTAGGACCACTACTATTCAGAATTTTTACAAATGACCTCCATACCTCCACACAGCATGCATCTATCATTCAGTATGCAGATAACACTACCTTAATTTGTTCTGCACAAAATGTTCCCACCATTCTACAAACAACTCAACTAGCATTCTCTGACAATGAAAACTATCTTACCAAAGTCCAACTTATCCTTAATCCAAAGAAAACTCAGCTTATGATTATAACCAGTTCTAACAAAAACACTGATAACAGTCAACTCACTATCTACTCCGCAAATGCTACTCCAATCGCTCCAGTGACACAGGCCAAGCTATTGGGAAGAACCATAGACTCCCACCCAAAATTTGATAGTCATCTCAACTTAACTATTAAAAATGTACATGCCAAACTGGGATCACTCTACCGTATCAAACCGTTTAAGCCATTGCTCGCTCCCAACTTCTATCCACCCTACTCTATGCATCTCCCATTCTGACTAATCTCAGCAAAATTGAACTAAGCAAAATGGAAGCCTGCTATAACAGAATTGCCCACTTTGCTGCAAATTGCTCATATAGAACTCATCACTCTACTGCTTTGAGACAGCTTCACTGGCTTCAACTGCCCAACCTCCTACCCTGCAATCAGCTCTGCCTCTGTCATTCGATCTATTACCTCCCCAATAAGTGTCCTGCCCTCAAAAACCTAGTACAACATCACTCAGCCAAAAGGCCTCTTAGATCATCAAGCAAACTACTACTAGAAGTCATCAACAGCTACAATAGCTTTGGAGATGCACTATATAGTAGTTCAGTGGCTAAAAAATGGAACACTGTCCCTACTAGCATTCAAAACACATCATCCAAAGCCTCCTTTAAAGACCTCATCAGGCAACATCTCAAGCAAAGTTGGCAGTGCCATGATTGTTCGCCAGGCTAGTGAAAGAGGATAAGGTACACATACTAAACCTAGAGTACTTGATAATAGTTTTCACTCTTACTCACAAACACTGGCTAATGTACAGTATATGTACTGTACCTGTGTACTATGCATGTATTCTACCTATGTTCCAAATTTCAGCTGTACACCACAAATCTATTAATTACCTTTATTTTTAAATTAATATTTTCTTGTTGTTCTCTCCACTGTAACTGTTGATGTGCTGCATACCACTGTAAAAACATGCCTGTTGTAATTTGTGTGTATACTGATCATGTCTAAATATTTAAATGTATATGTAATTATTTTTCTGTGAGAATCTTTTCTTCCCGGGCCTCTGGTGAAAAAGGGCCTTTTCGGCTCAGTAAGACCCCCCCTCCCCCGATTATCAAATGTAAAATAAATAAATAAATAAATTTGGAAATCATCCATTTCTGCATAGTTAATGAGACTTGGTATCAGTGTAAAAACAGCATTCCCTCTCTACCAGGGTTTTCATTTATTTAGTGGTGTTTTTGGTAGGGACACTTCTGATGGGTAACTCAGGGCTGGTGGTGATGGCTTATGTCTTATTGTAGATACATGAATGTGCATTTTTTGTGGATTCAAAAAGTTGTATGAAGATACTGAGACTTGCTACACTATCTTGTGTGTGTATAGCTCAAAGTTCAGTTCAAATTCTATAGGTGATTCTGTAAATGGTTTACAGAACCTAAACGCAACAAAATACTCTGTAGAACATCCAACAGGACACCATATTAAGCAACACATGAGATGCCCAATGCCAACCAATTATCACACCCCTTGAAACACCCTATAACTGGGTTTATACAAGTGATAAACTATGGTCTGTCCAAATCTCCTTTCTGTGGATTCAAACCATTACTGTGCCTATATTTCCTACCATTATGTAGTATGCTGCCTGTCACCTACACAAATGATGATGACTGGCCAATGTAGCACTTTTCTGCTAAGGTACAGTGGTAATAACCGATGTACAATTTACTAACCAAACTTGCCCCTTGCAGACTGCACTTGTTTCAGTATTTGTTAATCAGGTACATTATGCATCACTGTGTTCTGAGTGACTCTGTCACTCGTGGTTGGTCATAACACATATCTTTGTACTAGACATTGCTATTTCTCTGTGCCAGAATGTACTGGGGTCATTATCCAATTGTTATCCTATCCATCATCGCTGTTACTCCAGACAGTGATACCACTATCATTTACTGACAAATGGGGTAGCACTTCTGGAGGTTGGGCTGCTAATGGTTGTCTGGCAACAGCTTGGGCAGTCTGGTTTCTGACAGCCATGGTGCACAGTATAGTACAGCCAACAAAGTTTATGTGCATCATCTGACTACTTCTGAGGTGTCAAGGTGTCTGTAGCAAGACTTGAGCAACCCAAATGCATATCTGAAAACAGCACTGGCATGACCATTGTCAGCATTATATGGATGGTCTGACAGTGTTCATGGGTACTGCAGCAGCATCATTAGTAACAGTGTCATTAGTCGTAGTTTTAGGAAGTTTTTTGTATCAATTGCAATGCATGAACATTCTTCAAGGGTTAATTATATATCAGGTATACAAAGATGACCTTCTGGGAAATATACAAGCCGAAATTCAAGGATGGAGGTCACACAGGCCCTTCTACTCGTCACTCATCAGGCCCATAATTGAATACAATGCCCCTTTTGGGATGTACCTTACCCGACAACTGCAGCAACTGGAGAGACCCCAAAAGTACCTCACCAAGAAGATCATGGGCTACAAACAGATGTCCTATGCAGCTCTACTAAAGAAACTCCAGCTCTACTCAGTTGCTTACCGCCTACTCAGAGGCGATCTATGCCTGATGTACAAAGCCATGTCAAACCCAGAATTAATGGACATGCTCCACCTCAAAAAATTCAAGTCCCTTAGAGCTACACGCTCCAGGGACCTAAACCTCAGCACAAAAATAAATAGGACATGCTGGAGGGACAGATTCATTTCCCAGAGGCTCCCCTCACTCTGGAATAGAATCCCAATTCATGTTAGACATAGCCCCTCGCTGACTCTCTTCAAGCGAAATTTGGACACGTGGATGGGAAATCGCAAATTCACCCCTGGGATCTCTCCTGTGTCCCATGCTAGACAGAGGCACAGTTAACTAATCTTAAAAGGGTACCTTCTGTGACCTACTTTACAGAGGCACAGTAGGCTAATCTAATAGGGAGGCGGAAGCCAAATACACTCTGGCTAGGCTTATAAATGCCGTAGGGCAGATAGCCTAGTATCTACCTATGAACCTATGAACATATGCCAAATGCTGATTATAATCCAGTCTCAACATGCCAAACACATTAGTTATTTTGACATCTTCATTTCAGACTATCTGGAAGTTCAAATAATTGTATCCCTTCCTGTTGATGTATACATCATGATTGTAATATTGTATAGCCTTAACTGCAACATGTGTGCAGTAAATGGCACCCAAAAATGATGGGAGGAGGACAAAGTAAAATGAAACATACAATATTAGCTGTCTTTTGATCTTTCCTGGAACACTATATAACAAATGCCAAAAATGTCACAAAATTTAAAACCAAGCAAGGTGGAGGGCTGTGCCCCCCCCCCCCACACCTACCCTAACTAACTATGCCAAATCCGAGACCGCAGTATAGTGGGGAAAAGGGCAAATTCCTGATGATGGCTGAGCATTTTTTTCTCCTAGGAAAAAATTTGCTAAAACAGCCATCTTTCACCAATTAGGGTTTGACAAATAGATGTTCGAACAAAAGGGGTTTTGCTTAAGAAAAGAAGACCCATGTATCCCCAGTTCTATGCCAGAAAGTCCCTGTGACCAGAACAGTTATAGCAACGCATATGTGAGGCATGCAATCTGTGTTGTGTCAGCACATGGCACAAAATGCTGCAGAGAAGGGCACAGTTGAATTGGTCCTAATCTGCAGTGCCTTGTTCGGTAAAGCAGAGTGCATGTGATACAATCACCATTGCAGACATTGCTGATGTAATTGTCTCTGCAGCATACATCCTGGTACAGCCTCTATTATATGATGATATTAATTGATTCAGGTTAACAGGTCTTGTTATCACACCCAACATTTCTGCTGTGCATGGTTGCATTTTCCATTATGCTGTAACAATTCATACTTGCTCATCCACAGCAATGCACACACACACACACACACACACACACACACACATATATATATATATATATATATATATATATATATATATATGTGTGTGTGTATATATATATATATATATATATATATTTTTTTTTTTTTTTCCATCCTGTTTTTGATCTGGCATTCTTCCATTTAGTCAGCCATTTGCATGCATTACTTTTTTTCCTTTGCTTGTACTGTATACCTTACAAAACTCCTGTACATCTCTTGTCTTTCAACCATTAACCTGTGAACTATGCAAATATACTTGGCATAGTAATGATAATAATATTTTGTTAATCATTTTGGCCCACTGGACACACAGTCCCTTTTCAGGGACAACCTAAGACTAACACCTGATTAAGCGACTTGTTCAAGGTCCCACAGTAGGCAAATGAGGGCTTTGGGAATCAAACCCTGCATCACTCATACACTTAACCATCTTCAGAAATGCTTACAACATAAGAGGACTCTGAATGCCATTCACTATTGGAGTAAGCAGCATTTCTGTGATATACCACACTTTTAATTAGATAATAATTAACAGGTTTTCATGTAAATAGATTTAAGTTTATTTTTTTTTCAATTATATCAAGACTGTTATATATCATAGTGTATAAGGATTGGTTTAGATGATTGTCTGACAAACTCCAGGGCCACAGATACAGCAACGTCTAGTCATAAATGCATACATACTGCTACCTAAAGTGCATGTGAAAAATCCAAGATTTAAAGAAAGGTAGCCTGTGAGCTTTTATTTATGTATGTATGAACAAAGTAATTATTTTTTTATTGTGGTTCTTTGGTTACTAGTGCAAAGGGATTACTTAGTATACAATTTCACACTGTTTTTGAAGAGAAGTCACACTCTACATCTATGGGGTAGCTAGAGACCACACAATGCCTTTGATTGTTTTCCAGAAGAGAAACTTGAAGGCTTATACATTTCATGTCAGTTTCTAGTACTGTTGTTTTCCTTCGTTTGGCCTGTGTGGTACTGAGCATGCTCCTCAGATATCCATAGCCCCGAATGGTGGCATGTCATTGCCCATTCTTCTCCATTACATACTGGACACATGCCGGATAACAGATGATGAAGTATGCAAGTGAGTCATTCCCTGTACTGTCCCATGCTCATTCACTACTAACCCAGAAGTGCCATAAATGTCTGACTTGAAACTAGCCTTCTTCAACAAGAAAAGGCCTTTTTAGGGCAGTCAGTTATTATTTTCAAATTTGAATTAGCTGCTAACTTGATATGGCCATACCCTAACACAACACATTGCTTGTACAGCTGCTGTCTGACCTGTATGCTGCCTTGACAGTATGCCAGGCTGCTTTAAGAAGTATTCACTGAATGCTTTAGATAAGAAGTAATCACTAATATTACAAAACAGTGAACCCTGTGTGTGTTATTTTTGTATTATTAATGAGGCCAATTGTTATTCTAACTGTACTCACTTCTAAGGAATAGAACTGATCAGCAGTGATGTCATAATGTTATTTGGTCCATAACAATTTATCAGGACTTGATTAAGCTAAAATAAGCTGTGAATACTTAATCCTCTTTTAAAGTCTCTGAATTAGAAAATTTACCATTTGCACATACAACATAAATAATAACACAATGGCACAATGTTTTTGCAATAGTGCTCCCTTTGTTCCATGTCACGTCCACATCTCTATAGTGCTGAAACATGAAATTCTCTCCCTTTTCTACTTTACTTCCAGGAGATGGCCTGTAGATTGGGAGGGTGCAGAACTGTCTGACTGGATCTTTTTTTGATCCAACATTTACAAACGTAAAGAAAACTATATTCTCTTATTACAAGTGGGTTTATTCATGCTTGAGGATAGTTTCAATGGAGTTCCTACACATTAAGGTACATTTCTTTCCACAAAAGCATTGCCTATTACTGTTGTGGTAAACATATTTATTTATTTGTACTTGTTGACCAGGAAATACTGACTTGGTAGTTTAAACTACTTTTCAGCTAAGACCCCAAAATATTATTTCAGCAATTCACAATGTACCAAATGTTATGCTTACAAGAAATGCAAAAATGAAATATACATACAAATACCTGACTGTACAAGCACACATATGAAACTAGACTGAGTAACATTCATGGCACCAGTGAGTCCCACACAGTCCCTTACATGTCTACTGTTTAATCTTAAGATTATTGTGCATTTCTTTGTTTTAGAATGGTGATTTATCATTTGCATGCAGTGATTTAAGATGCATGCCTTCCCTAGCATATTTATCTCAGTTGCAATGCAGTCTTTCTTTTACTGTTTATAGCTTGCAGCTGCAACACATACATTGACATAAGGCTCATAGCTGAAAAATGGGGCCCCTCATCCTACCCTGTGTCTGAAGATATACATTTTTTTGTTTAAATCCCTGCTTACGTAATAAACTCACTCAATAGGATACTGTATGTGAGTGCTATCACAAAATCCTTTCTGTCTCTCTCTCTGATAACAACCCTGCTATTCAGGACTATATATCTTCTTAACAAAAATCATGCTGATGACTCCATTTGGAGCTTTATCTCTCCTCTTCCCTCCCTCTTTAGATTCCCATATTCTTGCTTCAGAGTCCTACATTCCAAAATCAAATTTCTCTTTTCACCCCATCTGAACTTTTTATTGTAAGTTCAGATAGGGTCAAGCAGTTCATCTTGATAAAAATCATTTGCTAATGGCTATATGAACTTGCATTGCAGACTTGTCTATCCTCCTCCCCTAGATTCATCTAGTTTTGGTTTGGGCCGCATTTTCTATAACCTATTTTCTTCTTTCACCCTGGATGAACTTACTGTGGTGTTGGTTTGTTTAGTGCATGGTGCCAGCCCTGTCAAGACGTAGCTGAATATCTGTCTTTTGCTGTTATTTCTCTAAGTGCTTTCATAAAATATGCATGAACCAAGTACTTAAACTCAAAATTTTGTAAATACATTAATAAACAAAAATACTAAAATGGTCATCAAAGGAAAAATAAAGCTTGAGGCAACTAATGTCAGAAAAATACTAGGAATGTATTGCCTTTAAGAGGTATATAAAAACTTCCATGAGATCCGCTTTGTAAAGTAGTTTGTATAGTTTTAGACAAATAAACTCATTCTTAGCTATGCTTTATCTCTGGCAAACTTACACATTCAAACGATGACAAAACTACCACGTGCATAGTCTCTTCATCTTTGCATCAGAGTGAAACTAGTTGAAACAATACAGTGCTATGGCCACATTAAGTAACTATTGCTACAGGGGCTTTGTACTAGAGGTTCCCCATAATTTAGTTATTTGATATAAGCAACAATGACCCAAAATGTGGGGAGGCATGCTTAGGGACAACCTGCACTAACGATACTCTGCCCATTGAAATCCTGCATTGTCTAAACATCTTCTGTGATTTGAGCTAATTTATCTCTGGCATAATTGTGTCTTGATTTCTGAGTAGCACATCTCCATCCCCAAAATTATTACCTTCATTAACTCAAATTTTCCATTATGGTACCTCTCCTCAAAAATCTTCTTAGTTTGCTAACCTGGTTCAAAACTTCTTCTTTTTTTTCGGCTGTTCCCATTAGGGTCACCACAGCGGATCATCAGTTTCCATTTCTTCCTGTCCTCTGCATCTTGCTCTGTTACACCAACCACCTGCATGTCCTGTCTCACCACATCAACAAACCTTATCTTAGGCTTTCCTCTTTTCCTCTTACCTGGCAGCTTCATCCTTAACATCCTCTTCCCAATATACCAAGCATCCCTCCTCAGCACATGTCCAAACCAACGCAATCTCACCTCTCTGGCTTTGTCTCCAAACTGCACAACCTGGGCTGACCCACTAATATACTTATTCCTAATCCTGTCCATCCTTGTCACACCCAGTGCAAATCTTAACATCTTTAACTCTGCCACTTCCAGCTCTGACTCCTGCCTTTTTGTCAATGCCACTGTCTCCAACCCATATAACATAGCTGGTCTCACTACCCTCCTGTAGACCTTCCCTTTCACTCTTACTGATACTCGTATGTCACAAATCACTCCTGATACTCTTCTCCACCCACTCCACCCTACCTGTACTCTCTTCCTTACCTCTACTCCACACTCACCGTTACTCTGAACTATTGATCCCAAGTATTTAAACTCATCCACCTTCGCCACCTCTACTCCCTGCATCCTCACCATTCCTCTATCCTCCCTCTCATTCACACACATATATTCTGTCTTAGTCCTGCTGACCTTCATTCCTCTCCTCTCTAGAGCATATCTCCATCTCTCCAGGGTCTCCTCAACCTGTTCCCTACTCTCACTACATATCACAACGTCATCTGCAAACATCATAGTCCACGGGGACTCCTGTCTGATCTCGTCTGTCAAATTGTCCATCACCACTGCAAATAAGAAAGGGCTCAGAGCTGATCCTTGATGTAATCCCACCTCCACCTTAAATGCATCTGTCACTCCCACTGCAGATCTCATTGCTGTCACACTACCCTTGTACATATCCTTTACCACTCTTACATACTTCTCTTTCACACCCGATTTCCTCATACAATACCACAACTCCTCTCTAGGGACCCTGTCATATGCATTCTCTAAGTCCACAAAGACATAATGCAACTCCTTCTGACCTTCTCTGTACTTCTCCATCAACACTCTCAGACTAAGCATCGCATCTGTAGTGCTCTTTCCTGGCATGAAGCCATATTGCTGATCACTAATAATCACCTCCCTTCTTAACCTAGCTTCTACTACTCTTTCCCATAATTTCATGCTGTGACTGATCAGTTGTATCCCTCTGTAGTTACTACAGCTCTGCACATCACCCTTATTCTTTAAAATCAGTACCAAAACACTTTTTCTCCACTCCTCAGGCATCCTCTCACTTTCCAAGATTTCATTAAACAATCTGGTTAAAAATTCCACTGCCATTTCTCCTAAACACCTCCAAGCTTCCACAGGTATGTCATCTGGACCAACAGCCTCTCCATGCTTCATCCTCTTCATAGCTATCCTTACTTCCTCCTTGCTAATCCGTTGCACTTCCTGATTCACTATCCCCACATCACCCAACCTTCTCTCTCTCTCTCTCTCTCTCATTCTCTTCATTCATCAGCCCCTCAAAGTGCTCTTTCCATCTGTTCAACACACTCTCTTTGCTTGTGACTATGTTTCCCTCATTATCCTTTGTCACCCTTACCTACTGCAGATCTTTCTTAGCTCGGTTCCTCTGTCTAGCCAATCTTTACAGGTCCTTTTCTCCTTCCTTAGTGTCTATCCTTTCATACAACTCTCCATATGCCATAACCTTAGCCTTTGCCACCTCTCTCTTTGCCATGCATCTCATCTCCTTATATTCCTGTCTACTTTCTTCATCTCTCTGACAAGCCCACTTCTTCTTCACCAGCCTCTTTCTCTGTATACTCTCCTGTACTTCCTCATTCCACCACCAGGTCTCCTTGTCCTCCTTCCTCTGTCCAGATGTCACACGAAGCACCTTTCTAGCTGTCTCCCTAACTAGCTCTGCTGTAGTTACCCAGCTGTTCGGTAACTCTTCACTGTCACCCAGTGCCTGTCTTAACTCTTCTCTGAACTCCACCGCACAGTCACCCTTTTTCAATTTCCACCATTTGATCCTTGGTGCTACCCTCAGACTCCTCCTCCTCTTCTTGATCACCAACATCATTCTAAAGACCACCACCTAACTACACTTTCCCCCATCACCACTTTACAGTCTGCAATCTCCTTCAAACTGGCCCTCCTGCATATGATATAATCCACCTGTGTGCATCTCCCTCCACTCTTGTATGTCACCCTATGCTCCTCCCTCTTGTTAAAATACGTATTCACCACAGCCACTTCCATCCTTTTTGCAAAATCCACTACCATCTGACCTTCTGCATTCCTTTCCTTAACACCATACCTACCCATCACTTCCTCATCTCCTCTGTTCCCTTCACCAACATGCCCATTGAAATCTGCTCCGATCACCACTCTCTCACCCTTGGGTACAATCATCACCACTTCATCCAACTCACTCCAAATTTTTTTTTTCTCATACATCAAACACCCAACTTGCGGAGCATATGCACTAACAACATTCATCATTACACCATCAATTTCCAGCTTCATAAACATCACTCTATCTGACACTCTTTTCACCTCCAAAACAGTCTTGGCATACTGTTCCTTCAGGATAACCCCTACCCCATTTCTCCTCCCATCCACACCATGATAGAACAATTTGAACCCGCCTCCAATCCACACCTGGCCTTACTTCCCTTCCATCTAGTCTCTTGCACACACAATATATCAACCTTCCTTCTGTCCATCATATCAGCTAGCTCTCTCCCTATCCCAGTCATACTGCCAACATTCAAAGTTCCTACCCTCACTACCACACTCCTAACCTTTCTCCTCTCTTCCTGCATTCAGGCATGCCTTCTCCATCTTCCTCTCCTTCTCCTCCTTTGGCCAACAGTAGCCCAGTTTCCACCAGCACCCTGTTGGCTAACATTACTGGTGGCGGTCGGTGTTAACCCGGGCCTCGACCGATCTGGTATGTAAATCTGTATTGTTTTCTGCATACTCATTTGGCAAATGTTTTATGCCGGATACCCTTCCTGACACAACCCTCCCCATTTATCCGAGCTTGGGACCGGCAAGAAGAAATGCACTGGCTTGTGCATCTCCAGTGGCTGGCTAGGCTGGATCAAATAGTTTCTTATATATGCAAGTTCTTTTTTCCAGGTATTTATCAACAAAGGTCTTCCCAATCACCTTCCCAAAATTCTCTAGAAAATAAGCCCTTTATTTTTGAATAGTATATCCCTGATTCCCAAATAATATACATTCTTATTTTGTCCCACGACTGACTCCCTCTTCTAAAAAAAGAAAGGAAGAAATCACTGTAGTCCTGACTGAATGGGCATCTATGGTGTCTTTTGCTGTTCTCAGTTTGTTTTCTTTGCACCTCCATGATTGTAAATGACTTGAAAATGGTATTGTTGCCCTTATTTCCATCATCTATCTTATGATCTAATCCCACAGTACAGTGTTTACTTATTTCATTTTATACTATCTTTCTTAACTAGGTATGTATGCTGGTCTGAAGACCTTTTTCAGGCAAGGCATAGCCCAAATGTCAAAGAATACCCTATATGGTTCAAGGCTCCCGAGAGCACCCCAGCACTACCAGGTTATACCTCATACCATGCTTTTCGGCCCCAAAACTTGGACCGATCCACAAAAGGAGGGGGAGTATCAATATTCGTCAGATACCCACACCTCCAAGTTGGTGGCACAGCACGAAGCATCAGAGACTATCCATGTGCAACTAACAGTGGGTAAAACTGCCTTCCAGTTTATAGCCTGCTACAGACCACCCTCCCTAACCCAGGAACCCCACTCGGCCTTCCTGAGAACACTGGAAAATATGAAGGTCTCTCCAAACACCATTATATTGGGTGACTTCAACTACCCAAACATAGACTGGGAGCATTACTCTAGCCTAAAGGTTCCTAGAATTTATAAACTCAAATGCTATGGAACAACTTGTTACCACTCCCACAAGAGGGGAAAACATACTGGACCTGATCATCACCAACATGGGGACTCTATGCTCCAGACCAGAAGTGTATCCCTCACTGGTAAGATCAGACCATAAACTAATCTCACTGGATATTCACATCCCGACACCACCCCCTGCCCAGAAAACCACAGTGAAAAACTTCTCTAAAGCAAATTTCACACTCCTCAAAACCGAGGTGGAATCCTTCAAAGCCCCCGGGCCTGTGGAAAATACGTCCCAGACCACAGAATCCTTTATAAACGCATTCTATGAACACCTTCAGGAATGCATGGATCATGCTATCCCAAATAAAACCAAGACCCAATCCTCCAAAGGCAGACGTCCTGTCTGGTGGACCCCAGCCATAAACAAACTATACAATAGAAGGAGGAAGCTACTAAATGATAGAGCAAAATTCCAAAAAGGGAAGGCATCTCTGATCAGTATTAGCAAAAAACTACGGGCACTCATAAAATCGTCTAAGGCCAACTTCGAGAGAAAAATTGCACAGGACACTAAGGATAATCACAAGGCTTTCTTTAGTTATGTTAGGAACCTGGGTGGTAATTCCCAGATATGCTCAGAATTAGTCAAAATGACAAAAAATACACCGAACCCACAGACATTGCCAACATCCTAGCTGACAGGTTCAGCGCAAACTTCTCCCCACCTAAAGGGCAAATATCTATCCCAGCAGAGTGCTGCCCCCCTGACATCTCAGATGCTCAGGTAAGAGCTGCCCTCTTCAAAGCAAAAAACACAGCATCAATGGGACCAGACGGTGTCCCGGGCTGCATCCTACATGAACTTCAAGAAGAGCTAAACCCAAACATAAAACTACTGTTCAATCTCAGCCTTACTACAGGATATGTACCCAAAGAGTGGCGTACAGCAACTGTGGTCCCTCTCCACAAAGGTGGTGCCTCAACGGATCCTGGAAACTATCGCCCCATAAGCCTGACTAGCTTTGTCTGCAAAGCTATGGCAAGGATCATCATGGACCTCATAAATAAAGATATTGGGGACCTACAGACACTGGATCCTACCCAGTTCGGCTTTGTTAAGGGCAGATCCTGCCTCTTAAACCTGGTTGATTTCTTTGAAACAATCACCAAGGCCATTGACGAGGGGAAAGTGGTCCACACAGCCTACCTGGACCTCGCAAAAGCCTTCGATACAGTACCCCACTTGGGCATTATAGATAAGCTCACCAGCTTAAATATAAACCCCTATGTCACTAGATGGGTTGCAAACTGGCTCAAGGACAGAACCCACATGGTTAGAATTGCTGGAGCCATGTCAGACTCCAAACCAGTTACAAGTGGCTTCCCACAAGGCTCAGTCCTGGGACCTCTCTTGTTCGGTATATATTTCTCGGAGGTACAGGCCAACACGGAAGGACTGTGGCTGACCAAGTTCGCAGATGACTGCAAACTGGGTGCCATAATTGACTCTCCAGCCGACACAAGCATCCTCCAAAAGGGCCTCATAGAAACAGACAACTGGTGCCAGAGCCATGGCCTCAAGCTAAACGCCAAAAAGTGTATAGTCATCCCCTTTGGCAAAAACAAAGTGCCCACAAATTACCACATAGCTGGTAATCCATTAAGTACACAAGAAGTAATTAGGGACCTGGGGACCCAAGTTGATAGCAGTCTCTCATTTGACAACCACGTGGTGAAAGTGGTTAGAAAAACATTTTATATAGCCCACCTAATCATGAAGGGATTCACATCTTGATCAGGGGAGGTCATCGTGCCTCTTTACTCATCCCTCATCAGGCCCATAATTGAGTACAATGCCCCTTTTGGGGTGTACCTTACCAGACACCTGCAGCAACTGGAAAGACCCCAAAACTACCTCACCAAGAGGATCAAAGGGCTCAAACAGATGCCATATGCTGCCTGGTTAAAGAAACTCCAGCTCTACTCAGTGGCATACCGCCTGTTCAGAGGCGATCTGTGCCTGACGTATAAAGCCATGTCCAACCCGGAATTAATGGACATGCTGCACCTCAGAAAATCCAAATCCCATTGAGCTACACGCTCGAGAGACTTGAATCTCAGCACTGAAATAGATAGGACATGCTGGAGGGACAGATTCATAACCCAGAGGCTCCCTTCACTCTGGAATAAAATCCCAATCCAGGTTAGGCAGAGTCCCTCATTGACTCTCTTCAAGAGGAATCTTGATGAGTGGATGGGATATCGTAGGTTTACCCCGGGTATCACTTCTGTGTCACTGTTAGACAGAGGCACAGTATACTAACCTCAAAAAAGGGCATAGCAAAATTAATTTAAAATGGGTGGCGAAAGCCAAACACATTCTGGCTAGGCTTATAAATGCCCTAGGGCAGATAGCCTAGTATGAACCTATGAACCTGTATATACAGAACAGTTACAGTAAAAGATGATAAAGAAAGACAAGCATTGGTATTCTTTTGTAAGCATTGTGTTTACCTTTCCAATCCTTAGCAATGTTTCTCAAAGTATTATATCACCTTCATTGTGCAGTAGTTTTGGTGACCCTCTTCACTTCTTATATAAAGAATTTAGAAACTTGTAACAACTTTTGTAAACTTATAATGACATTGAAATTGTATGTAAATAATTGTACTGGAACTTTTTCCCTGGGCCTCCAGTGAAAAGGGGTACTTGCTCAATAGGACTTTCTCAGTAAGCAAAGACAAATGAAACAAAATAAAAATAAATTATTGGGTGTGAATATCCTCCATTTTTCTACAGTATAATCCCCAGAGTGATGCCACCCAGTGTGAATCTCTCCCTCTTCTCCCCTTCCTCTTTTGTTAATGAGACTTATTCTCTCAACTCTTTCCAAGCCTGTCTTCCAAACTAAACTTAAGGTTTCTTAGCCATAGCTTGACGCCATTTGTCTATCCCTTGCAAAAATCAGTGCATTTGTGTTCTTTTCAAACTTTAAGTACATAATACAGTCTTGAGACCCCACTTAAAACACAATAATCCCTACATTTTCTGCATTGTTGGTGTGAATTTATTCAACTCAATTAATTATTCAACTCAATTAATTATTTCACAGGAATGTATGTCCTTCATTGCTGTACTGAGAATACCTTGGACATTAACACTATGATAACTCTGCTAATCCAACTGTTTTTGGTTCACAAACTTATCTACTATTGAAGCTGCAAACAAGCAAAGGACAGTAGTATTGCTGGAATTCAATTCATCCTCAAGTCTTGGTGAGTACCTTCATGATGTGGGCACTGTTTTTACAAATTTTCACTAAGATAACGGTAGTATATAGACTGTATTCTATATAGCATACATCATGGACAGTATTAGGTTAAAAAATAAAAAAGATAGCTGGGTGCACAAGACCCAGGATAAAACGATGCCCAATCCTGGTAGGAGCACTGGTGCCAGTACTGGAAAAAAATGACAGTGTAGAATCCTCAAGATGCAGAAACATTCCTATAATGGAGCTAGGCTAGGCACTGGAGAAGGAAGTACTTATCCACAAAAATCACAAAAATTGATAGGCCAAAAAATAGCCATAAAGATGACAGAGTGTACTACTGAGAATAAGAAAGAAATTATGTATTGTTGCTATTATGTAAGAAGCCCAGAATTTCCAGACAGAAGATATACAAAAAGATTAAGACAGAAATTAGAGGAAAGAAAAATACTTGCACAAGAAAAACTGTCAAAACCTTCATGCAAGTTTGTGTTCATTAATACAACAGATTGATGAAAAACATTACATAGACCAAGAACTCTTGGGCCATTTGGAAAAAGAAGTGACTGGAGAAGTGTAAAAATATAAAGAACAAAATCTAGAGATTGTTAAAAGGTATAAACAGAAATATGGACATGGAAAATAAAGAGAGATCTGATATGGTATAATATTTATGCAAAGGAGAAAGCAAAACTAATCAATACAAAAACAGCAGCACCAAAGATATTTGAAGAGAAATACAGGCAAAGGCGTCTGGATATGGAAACATTTACAATGCAAAAAATAATAAAACAAAGACAAAAAGTGGAACAGAAGGTTAGTAATGGAGAAGTTAAAGAAACAGAAACTGAGGTTAGGGATTACCTGCAAGGTGAACAATTTAATGTAGAAAATTTAAGTCTGAATACACTACAGCAGGCTAAAGCAATGGATCTCCAAATTAAGGAGAAACCAGTGAAGTGGGAAATCCCTGATCAGTTGCCATATGAAGATACTTTGGAGCCTTCCATAAGAAACCAGTACAAAAGTTCAATTGGAGTTGCACAGCAAGGGAAAGAACAGGAAACTGTGGCAAGTTGATACAGTCAATGTTGTGGAGTGATAGGCTGGTGAGTTTACATATGAAAGAGTAACAGATGACAAATGATGAAATTGAAGAGAATGTGGCACAGGAAGATGTTGTGAAACTTTTTGTAGAATGTCCACAGCAAATGGAGAACAAAAAGTATGCCCTCACTTTAGAAGAAAATAATCTAAGAGAAGAGTTGCTTGATTTAATAGAAATGGAGAGACATTTTAAGATCAATGAAAGAAATAGACTACAGGAAATCAATAAAACCCAAAAAGTTAGAAGTCCGATAAAACAAATGAACACAATAATTACAACTTTCATAGAAATGCATACGGTATAACAGAAGTAAATAAGCTATATTGCTGTGCAGCTAAACTGATAACAGATAAAGTCTTACCACAAAAAACACATGGCAATAAGGGAAAGAAAAGGGAGAAACCAAATGTTATCATGGATGTATTGAACATAAAAAGCTATAAAGCAATTAAGACAAGAAGTGTCACTGTTAGAAGAGTATAGAAGAGGGAACAGATCAACAAAAAAAAATTCAGAGAGAGATAGACGTGATAAAAGCAATGAGCAGTATCAGAACAGATCAGGATTTTTTGTGCACTGTCCCAAATTCTTCTTCCGGCTTTTTCCCAGTTAGGGGTCGCTACAGTGGATCACATGTCCACTCATGATTGGCAGTGGGGTTTTACGGTGTTGAGTTGCCAGCCTGACACCCAACCTTCCACAGATGGCACACATATGCACACACTCAAACCTAGGGCCAATTTAGAGTGTCCAATCCACCTACAGCATGTCTTTGGGATGTGGGAGGAAACCAGAGCACCCGGAGGAAACCCACACGATCACAGGGAGGACATGCAGACTCTGTATAGAAGGCACCCCAGCCAATGATCGAACCGTAGAACCTCTTGCTGTGAGGTGACAAGGCTAACCGCCGCACCACTGTGGCCACCCTGTGCACTGTCCCAAATAATAAACTAAAAATCGGCATAGGCAGAAAGACGTAGAAGATATGCAGATAAATAGAAAGGAAAAATATAAAATAAACAATTTATTGATGGCCCAGAAAATTTGTTTAGAGAATTGGGAAACAAGGCAACAGAAATTGAAATACCACCAAATAAGAAGAAATAGATAATTTTTTGAAAAATATCCATGAAGATCCTGTGGAACATAATAAAGATGCTGAATGGATAGTAGTAAAAGAAAGACTAAGGAGTTCAAATGTACAGGATATGAAATGGGATGAAGTAAAGGACAGAAAAACTGAAACAAAGTTAAGAAAAGCTCCTAATTGGAAAACCCCAGGCCCAGATGTAGTACCTAATTTCTGGCTAAAAGTATTAACACCTTTATATGAAAATCTAGCTATGAGTAAAAGATATTTATATGCACACCCTGAACAGACAGTAACCTGGTTACCAACAGGAAAAACAATATTCCACCATAAGAGTGAACCTGCCCCTATCTAAAAGAACTATAGACCAATAATTTGACTTATGACGATGTATAAACTTATACACTGGAATTGATGCCGACAAGAGTTTATAGTAATTTAGAAGAAAACTCAATCATGACAAAAGAACAAAAGAGTAACAAAATAAAAAAGTCATATGGAACAAAAGGATCAGTTCTTGTTAAGCAAAGTCATAGTGGAGAACTATAAACAGGGGAAGAAACTAAGTATGGCATGAATATACCACAAAAAAGCATTTGACAGTATCCCACATTCATGGCTAAAAGAGTGCTTAAAAATATGCAATATACACCTTACATTGGTTGATTACATAACAGCAACCATGAAACAGTGGCAAATCACTTTGCAATTAAGCCATAATAAAGGACAAAATATTAGTCCAGGGATAAAACTTCAAAGGAGGATATTCCAGGGTGACTCTCTCACTGCTGCTATTTTTGTCTTGCCTTTAACCCATTAAAATATACTATAAGAGTAAGTGTTATCACGGTCCAAATGCTCCTGTTACTAATAAAATAAATAAATGATCCAAAAGAGAAGCACAGGAGCAAACCAATGCTGACAACAAAAATCAGCATAAATCCAGCAGTCACTGAGGCTTATTTAAGCAGCAGAAATAAATGCTAGTTCAAACAATGACTGAATCCGTGCCACAGAAAAGTAAAATCCAAGCTGTTTTATTGGTAAGCGCTTTCACCCTGTAAGGGCTTTGTCAAACCATAAGAAACAAACACTGAATAAAATCAAGTCACATTTTATAAGGAAATAGGGTTGACATCACTTCCTGTTCCTGATTAAAACTTTTCAGTATGCAAAAATAATATGTCTATAAAAATGTATACAGAAAACTATATATATATAAACAATATATATATAAATATATATATATATATATATATATATATATATATATATATATATATATATATAAAATATACATCTGTATATAAAGGCAAATATAAAACATTTATTAACATTCTAAAATATGTATGTTTATCTCACAATGAGTCTCCTATTCTTAAGTACAGGTTTCAATGGAATTTTGTCATTCAGACCTGGTCTCCGGTCTGCTCTAAGTCTGATAATCCATTTTAATTCCAGTGTTTCAGTGTAATTGCATATATCCCCTCCCCTAACACTGAGTTCATTGATCTGTATAACTAAAAATATAAATGAATGTGTATTGTCACTGTCTATTATGTGTTTAGAAAGTGCACTGCGTGGAGACAGTGTACGAATGTGATAAAGGTGTTCCCTTACTCTGTCTCGTAGGCGTCTGTCTTGCCTACGTAGAATGCTTGACAAGCAGTGCACAGCTAAATAAATGACATGTGATGTATTGCAATTAGCACTGAGTTGAAACCTGAAACAATAGGAAGTAACTGGGTGAATAAACTGGGAGCTGGTATCTACAAATTTGCAAAAATTACAACAATTACACGGAACAGTACCCACAATATTGTTCAAACACTCATTAGGCTGTGTAGATAGGCGAGGGTAACAATGTAATCTATGTAGGTTAGACTTGTTCCTATATGTAAAATAAGGCTCCTCACCAAAAATGTCTTTAAGTTGTGAATCAAGTAAAAGTAGATTCCAATTCTTGTTCAAAACCTCTCTTATACTGTTTGTCTTGTGTATAACTAACAGAAAATCTAACTGGTAGATTGCTAACTTCAGGACATATATCAGGGACATTCTCCACTGAATATGGTTGTGAGAAATATGGTCTAGCACTACAATTCCTCAGCTCCAAAACACCTTCAAAGTGGGAGGTGATCTCATCTGGCCTATATGCTCTTTATAAAAGCCTGTTGTTTAAGTTTGACAACTCTTGTAAGAAGCTATCGTAATTTGGGTTCATCCTGGATGCTCTTATCGCCTGTCCCCTTATCAAGTTCTTATATATGTAACTGGGGTGCATACTTTCCCGATGTAACAGGGAATTCCTATAGCACATTTTTCTAAAGACTCCAGTATTGAGCATCCCATTTGGCAGTCTATCAACAAAAACATCCAAAAAAGTAATGCAATTAATCAAACTTTCAATAGAAAAGTTCAAAGAAATGGTTAGACTGTTAATCTCTTTATGGAAGTCATCCAGGGCTTTATCTGTACCAGTCCACAAGAGGAAAAGATCATCAACAAAACATGCATATAAAACAACATATTTCTTAAAACTATCTAGGACAAACAGCTTATTATGTTCCCAGTCCAGCATGACAAGATTGGCGTAGCTATTGGCACATGAAGTGCCCATAGCCATGCCATCCTTCTGAATATAGGCTACCTCATTAAAAAGAAAGATGTTATTTTCCAGGACAATTTCCAACAAGGCACCAAATAAATCTTTCATAGCTGGACTATAGGCTTCACAACTCTGTAAACATCTCATAACACTCTCAACACCTTCAGTGTTAGGTATCATAGTAAAAAGGGACTGTACATCCAGGGTAACCATTTTATAATACATATCTAACGGTAGATCTACAACCTTGGAGTATAAGTCCAGTAAAAAATGTTTTGTGTCTTTAAGAATATGTGTAGATTCATTCACCAAGGGTCTTAGGTGTTTCTCAAGGTAGATGGATAGGGACTCCATTGCCCAACCTCTCCCTGCCACTATTGGTCTCATAGGTGGGTCTCGGGGATTTTTATGTACCTTGGGGAGGCCTTGGATGACTGGAATCAAGGGATCTATCACATGTAAAAAAATTAAACAGGTCTTCATCTATAACCTCATTGAGTAATAAATCTTGCAACATTTATGATATGTTATGCACCTTACTCCAGACTTCATTCAAACTAATTATTTCATAAAAATCACTGTCACTTAACATGAGAGTCATTTTTTGTAAATAATCAACACTGTTAAACACCACTATGGGTCCACCTTTATCAGCTGGTCTGATAATAAGGTTTTTATCATCCCTTAGATTATTCAAAACTGTTCTCAATCTGGGGGTTAAATTCCCATGCCACTTCTTCTTCCTGTTATTCTGATCTAGGGTATGCAAATCATCCTCTACCATTTTCGTAAAAGCATCTAGTAGGGGATGTAATACTGGTACATAAGTACTAGGTTTTTTAAAAATCTTATAATGCAGTGTGTCCTTAGAAGAAATACCATAATCCAGTTTAAACTGGACATTCTGACTAAACAACTCACATCTACAATAGTGTCTGTGATTTGACTCCTAACTGAAGGTATAAAAGATAGACCCCTGTTAAGGATTTCTATTTCATCCTCGGATAACACCCTGTCTGAAAGATTCCAAACTAATGTCTCAGGACTTTGTCCCACATCTACTTCAGTGTTTGTCCCATAAATTTTCCTCCTGAGGCTTTCCTTTTCTGCCTGCCCCGACTCCTAGATCTGTTCCTCCCTCCTCTGTGTTGTTCGTCTATGGGGAAAGGGGTAAACCCATGTACACCCACCAAAGAGGCCTCCTTCCTTCTGACCAAAGGAACTGGGAGTGGTTGTGAGGTGGCATTGGGTTGAAGGGTGAGTATAGTCTGTACTGAAGTAGTTGGTTGCGTATTTCCATGTATATCATTAGTACAGTCGGTGTGTTCTTGTAAATCATTACCTATATTCACACTACCCACTATCTGTGTGCCCTGGTTAACATCCACATCATGAGTAACATCCACGGTTTCAGGTAAATGAAGATTGGGACTAAGCCTTCGATTTAAATTAGAATTCACAACACTTACACCTCCATTATTCTCTATAGACAAAATAGAAGAGCCATTAACACTGGTGTAACTGGCAGTATTAACATTGTTATTTCTATTAAAATTAACACTCATTTCTTTTAAATTATGTCCTCGGCCAAGAGAAGACTTGGCCATTTTTAAAATCCACTGTGTCCCTCCGTATTTTAGAGCATTTTTGCTCAAGTAGCTTCTTCTCATACAAAAAAACATTGTCTAACAGTCGCTCTGTTAATCTACCTACAGTAACTGCAGGAAAATTAGTAGAAATAAAGTTTTGTGAGTTCTTGATCTTCTCCCTCAATAACAGTTCTTCAGCAAAGAAGAACTCATTAAGTAAAGTCATGTTCTTAATGCTGATCTCCAGATTGAGTTGTTGACACTTCTACAACAACTCGGGATAGGTAGAACCTGTTGTCAGCATCTTAAGTACACGTAGGCCTCTTGGAATAATCCTACGTTGAATACAGACTTCAAAGTATTGTCTTTGGGTCTGTAAACGTTTTAGTTTTAAAAAATTAGCTTCAAGTTGTTCAAATCACTCCATAAGGTCATTTAACACTTCCGGTGATGTCCCAGCCTCAGTCTCGACCTCAGATACCTCAAAAGTCATCAACGGATTATTCTCCTCACATACGCATTGCAGAAACCTATTCAGGCTCTTGGATGTTTGCGATGCAGTTTCCAAGTTAAAAGGCAGTTCTATGTCAACCTGTTCAGCCATGTTTTATTTTTTATTTATTTTTATTTTTATTTTACATTTGTTGACTGGGATAGTCCGACTGGATGTATGTCCATTTTCAGCGGAGGCCCGGGGAGAAAAGCTCCAAGGGTAAGCAGATACAGCATTACATAAAAAAATCAGCTTCAAGTTGTTCAAATCGCTCCGTAAGGTCATTTTTCATGTCACTGTGATAACAAATAAAATAAATAAAATGTACTATAAGATCTCTTTTGGATCATTTATTTATTTTATTAGTAACAGGAGCATTTGGACCGTGATAACACTTACTCTTATAGTATATTTTTTATTTGTTATCACGGTGATATGGCTGAACAGGTTGACATAGAACTGCCTTTTAACTTGGAAACTGCATCGCAAACATCCAAGAGCCTGAATAGGTTTCTGCGATGCATATGTGAGGAGAATAATCCATTGATGACGTCTGAGGTATCTGAGTTTGAGACCGAGGCAGGGACATCACTGGAAGTGTTAAATGACCTTACGGAGTGATTTGAACAACTTGAAGCTGTTTTTTTAAAACTAAAACATTTACAGACCCAAAGACAACACTTTGAAGTCTGTATTCAATGTAGGATTATTCCAAGAGGCCTACGTGTACTTAAGATGCCGACAACAGGTTCTACCTATCCAGAGTTGTTGTATAAGTGGCAACAACTCAATCTGGAGGTCAGTATTAAGTACATGACTTTACTTAATGAGTTCTTCTTTCCTGAAGAACTGTTATTGAGGGAGAAGACCAAGAACTCACAAAATTGTATTTCTACTAATTTTCCTGCAGTTACTTTAGGTAGATTAACAGAGCGACTGTTAGACAATGTTTTTTTTTTGTATGAGAAGAAGCTACTTGAGCAAAAATGCTCTAAAATACGGAGGGATACATTGGATTTTAAAAACGGCCAAGAGAAGACCTGTTTAATTTTTTACATGTGATAGATCCCTTAATTCCAGTCATCCAAGGCCTCCCCAAGGTACATAAAAATCCCCGAGACCCACCTATGAGACCAATAGTGGCAGGGAGAGGTTGGGCAATGGAGCCCCTATCCATCTACCTTGAGAAACACCTAAGACCCTTGGTGAATGAATCTACACATATTCTTAAAGACACAAAACATTTTTTACTGGACTTATACTCCAAGGTTGTAGATCTACCATTAGATACGTATTATAAAATGGTTAACCTGGATGTACAGTCCCTTTTTACTATGATACCTAACACTGAAGGTGTTGAGAGTGTTATGAGATGTTTACAGAGTTGCGAAGCCTATAGTCCAGCTATGAAAGATTTATTTGGTGCCTTGTTGGAAATTGTCCTGGAAAATAACATCTTTCTTTTTAATGAGGTAGCCTATATTCAGAAGGATGGCATGGCTATGGGCACTTCATGTGCCAATAGCTACGCCAATCTTGTCATGCTGGACTGGGAACGTAATACGCTGTTTGTCCTAGATAGTTTTAAGAAACATGCTGTTTTCTATGCATGTTTTGTTGATGATCTTTTCCTCCTGTGGACTGGTACAGATAAAGCCCTGGATGACTTCCATAAAGAGATTAACAGTCTAACCATTTTTTGAACTTTTCTATTGAAAGTTTGATTAATTGCATTACTTTTTTGGATGTTTTTGTTGATAGACTGCCAAATGGGATGCTCAATACTGGAGTCTTTAGAAAAACGTGCTATAGGAATTCTCTATTACATCGGGAAAGTATGCACCTCAATTACATATATAAGAACTTGGTAAGGGGACAGGCGATAAGAGCATCCAGGATGAACCCAAATTAAGAGTTGTCAAACTTAAACAACAGGCTTTTACAAAGAGCATATAGGCCAGATGAGATCACCTCCCATTTTGAAGTTTTTTTGGGGCTGAGGAATGGTATTGCTAGACCATACTTTTCACAACCATATCCAACAGAGAATGTCCCTGATATATGTCCTGAAGTTAGGAATCCACCAGTTAGATTTTCTGTTAGTTATATGCAAGACATAAACAGTATAAGAGCGGTTTTGAACAAAAATTGGCATCTACTTTTACTTGAGTCACACCTAAGACATTGTTGGTAAGGAGCCTTATTTTAGATATAGGAACAAGTCTAACCTACATAGATTACTTTGTTACCCTCGTCTATCTACACAGCCTAATGAGTGTTTGAACAATACTGTGGGTACTGTTCTGTGTAATTGTTGCAATTTTTGCAAATTTGTAGATACCAGCTCCCAGTTTATTCACCCAGTTACTTCCTATTGTTTCAGGTTTCAACTCAGTGCTAATTGCAATACATCACATGTCATTTATTTAGCTATGCACTGCTTGTCAAGCATTCTACGTAGGCAAGACAGACGCCTACGAGACAGAGTAAGGGAACACCTTTATCACATTCGTACACTGTCTCCACGCAGTGCACTTTCTAAACACATTATAGACAGTGACAATACACATTAATTTGTATTCTTATACAGATCAATGAACCCAGTGTTAGGGGAGGGGATATATGCAATTACACTGAAACACTGGAATTAAAATGGATTATCAGACTTAGAGCAGACCGGAGACCAGGTCTGAATGACAAAATTCTGTTGAAACCTGTTCTTAAGAATAGGAGACTCACTGTGAGATAAACATACATATTTTAGAATGTTAATAAATGTTTTATAGTTGCCTTTATATACAGATGTATATTTATATGGTTCCCTATCAGAAGCCTGAAACACTATAAGCCTGAAAATCAAAATTCTGAAAACTAAAGCCTGAAAATTCAAAATCCCGAAAGCCCAAAATCCTGAAACTCAAAATCCTGAAAACACAAAATGGACATACTGACGTCATTGTGGCTTTGCTATTGTTAGCCCTGTGGTGTTAGGTCATGCGTTGGGTTCAGGTAAGTGTGCGGTTGGTTTTATGTTAGGGTTAGGGGCGGTTTAAGTGAGTTAGGGTTAGGGAGCAGGTTAGGCATGTATGCAATAGTGACAAATATTGGGGTTAGGGGTGGTTTAAGTGAGTTAGGGTTAGGTCTTGAGTCAGGTGAGTGTGCGATAGTGACGGACCTTAGGGTTAGGGTTAGGGTCAGGGTCAGTTGGTAGATATTAGTGTCTTTATAGTGACATATTAGCATTATTTGTGTTTTCAGGATTTTGGGTTTTTGGGATTTTGAATTTTCAGGCTTTAGTTTTCAGGATTTTGATTTTCAGGCTTATAGTGTTTCAGGCTTCTGATAGGGAACCATATATATATATATATATATCACTAGAAACGAACAGAACCAAACCAAATAACCAAACTCCACTGTTGGCTTGAATGAAAGACGAATAGCCACCTGCTTTAACGTTTTCGTTCTTTTATTAAAATAGAACTTCTTCTGAAGAAGTTCTATTTTAATAAAAGAAACGTAACAGCAGGTGGCCATCTTTCAACGTCAACAGTGGAGTATATATATATATATATATATATATATATATATATATATATATATATATATATATATATATATATATATATATATTTTTTATATATATATATATATATATATATTGTTTATATATATAGTTTTCTGTATACATTTTTTATAGACGTATTATTTTTGCATACTGAAAAGTTTTAATCAGGAACAGGAAGTGATGTCAGCCCTATTTCCTTATAAAATGTGACTTGATTTTATTCAGTGTTTGTTTCTTATGGTTTGACAAAGCCCTTACAGGGTGAAAACACCTACCAATAAAACAGCTTGGATTTTACTAGTCTTTGGCACGGACTCAGTCACTGTTTGAACTAGCATTTATTTCTGTTGCTTGAATAAGCCTCAGTGACTGCTGGATTTATGCTGATTTTTGTTGTCAGCCTTGGTTTGCTCCTGTGCTTCTCTTTTGGATCTTTTAACCTATTAAGTTGTCTACTTAACAGATTAGGTCATGGCTACAATTTGGCTGCCAAAAAAACAAAAAAGTGTAAAGACTTCTTATCTTCTGTTTGTAGATGATTTAAAACCGTATAGTTCATCAGATGAAGAACTGTAAGCACAACTGCATGTCTTCAAAACTGTTTCAGATGATATAATAATATCATTTGGTCTTGATCTTCTTCTTCTTCTTTTGGCTGCTCCCATTAGGGGTCGCCACAGTGGATCATCTGTTTCCATTTCTTTCTGTCCTCTGCATCTTGCTCTGTCACACCAACCACCTTCATGTCCTCTCTCACCACATTAATAAACCTTATCTTAGGCCTTCCTCTTTTCCTCTTACCTAGCAGCTCCATCCTTTCCATTCTTTTCCCAATATACCCAGTATCCCTCCTCAGCACGTCTAAACCAATACAATCTCACTTCTCTGGCTTTGTGTCCAAACCGTCCAACCTGGGCTGACCCTCTAATATACTTATTCCTAATCCTGTCCATCCTCGTCACACCCAATGCAAATCTTAACATCTTTAACTCTGCTACTTCCAGCTCTGACTCCTGTCTTTTTGTCAATGCCACTGTCTCCAACCCATATAACATAGCTGGTCTCACTACCCTCTTGTAGACCTTCCCTTTCACTCTTACTGGTACCTGTCTGTCACAAATCACTCCTGACACTCTTCTCCACCCACTCCATCCTGCCTGTACTCTCTTCTTCACCTCTCTTCCACACTCAACATTTCTCTGAACTGTTGATCCCAAGTATTTAAACTCATCCACCTTCACCACCTCTACTCCCTGCATCCTCATCATACCTCTATCCTCCCTCTCATTCACACACATATTCTAAAAAAAAAACATGCTGTTTTCTATGCATGTTTTGTTGATGATCTTTTCCTCCTGTGGACTGGTACAGATAAAGCCCTGGATGACTTCCATAAAGAGATTAACAGTCTAACCATTTTTTTGAACTTTTCTATTGAAAGTTCGATTAATTGCATTACTTTTTTGGATGTTTTTGTTGATAGACTGCCAAATGGGATGCTCAATACTGGAGTCTTTAGAAAAACGTGCTATAGGAATTCCCTATTACATCGGGAAAGTATGCACCCCAATTACATATATAAGAACTTGATAAGGGGACAGGCGATAAGAGCATCCAGGATGAACCCAAATTATGATAGCTTCTTACAAGAGTTGTCAAACTTAAACAACAGGCTTTTACAAAGAGCATATAGGCCAGATGAGATCACCTCCCACTTTGAAGGTTTTTTGGGGCTGAGGAATGGTATTGCTAGACCATATTTTTCACAACCATATCCAGCAGAGAATGTCCCTGATATATGTCCTGAAGTTAGTAATCCACCAGTTAGATTTTCTGTTAGTTATATGCAAGACATAAACAGTATAAGAGAGGTTTTGAACAAGAATTGGAATCTACTTTTACTTGAGTCACACCTTAGACATTGTTGGTGAGGAGCCTTATTTTAGATATAGGAACAAGTCTAACCTACATAGATTACTTTGTTACCCTCATCTATCTACACAGCCTAATGAGTGTTTGAACAATATTGTGGGTACTGTTCTGTGTAATTGTTGCAATTTTTGCAAATTTGTAGATACCAGCTCCCAGTTTATTCACCCAGTTACTTCCTATTGTTTCAGGTTTCAACTCAGTGCTAATTGCAATACATCACATGTTATTTATTTAGCTAAGTGCACTGCTTGTCAAGCATTCTACGTAGGCAAGACAGACGCCTACGAGACAGAGTAAGGGAACACCTTTATCACATTCGTACACTGTCTCCACGCAGTGCACTTTCTAAACTCATTATAGACAGTGACAATGCACATTCATTTGTATTTTTAGTTATACAGATCAATGAACCCAGTGTTAGGGGAGGGGGTATATGCAATTACACTGAAATACTGGAATTAAAATGGATTATCAGACTTAGAGCAGACCCGAGACCAGGTCTGAATGACAAAATTCCGTTGAAACTTGTACTTAAGAATAGGAGACTCACTGTGAGATAAACATACATATTTTAGAATGTTAATAAATGTTTTATATTTGCCTTTATCTACAGATGTATATTTATATATATATATATATATATATATATATATATATATATATATATATATATAAATATTTTATATATATTGTTTATATATATAGTTTCTGTATACATTTTTTATAGACGTATTATTTTTGCATACTGAAAAGTTTTAATCAGGAACAGGAAGTGATGTCAGCCCTATTTCCTCATAAAATGTGACTTGATTTTATTCAGTGTTTGTTTCTTATGGTTTGACAAAGCCCTTACAGGGTGAAAACGCCTACCAATAAAACAGCTTGGATTTTACTAGTCTTTGGCACGGACTCAGTCACTGTTTGAACTAGCATTTATTTCTGCTGCTTGAATAAGCCTCAGTGACTGCTGGATTTATGCTGATTTTTGTTGTCAGCCTTGGTTTGCTCCTGTGCTTCTCTTTTGGATCCTTTAACCCATTAAGTTGTCTACTTATCAGATTAGGTCATGGCTACAATTTGGCTGCCAAAAAAACAAAAAAGCGTAAAGACTTCTTATCTTCTGTTTGTAGATGATTTAAAACCGTATAGTTCATCAGATGAAGAACTGTAAGCACAACTGCATGTCTTCAAAACTTTTTCAGATGATATAATAATATCATTTGGTCTTGATCTTCTTCTTCTTCTTTTGGCTGCTCCCATTAGGGGTTGCCACAGTGGATCATCTGTTTCCATTTCTTTCTGTCCTCTGCATCTTGCTCTGTCACACCAACCACCTGCATGTCCTCTCTCACCACATTAATAAACCTTATCTTAGGCCTTCCTCTTTTCCTCTTACCTAGCAGCTCCATCCTTAGCATTCTTTTCCCAATATACCCAGTATCCCTCCTCAGCACGTCGAAACCAATACAATCTCACCTCTCTGGCTTTGTGTCCAAACCGTCCAACCTGGGCTGACCCTCTAATATACTTATTCCTAATCCTGTCCATCCTCGTCACACCCAATGCAAATCTTAACATCTTTAACTCTGCTACTTCCAGCTCTGACTCCTGTCTTTTTGTCAATGCCACTGTCTCCAACCCATATAACATAGCTGGTCTCACTACCCTCTTGTAGACCTTCCCTTTCACTCTTACTGGTACCTGTCTGTCACAAATCACTCCTGACACTCTTCTCCACCCACTCCATCCTGCCTGTACTCTCTTCTTCACCTCTCTTCCACACTCGACATTTCTCTGAACTGTTGATCCCAAGTATTTAAACTCATCCACCTTCACCACCTCTACTCCCTGCATCCTCATCATTCCTCTATCCTCCCTCTCATTCACACACGTATATTCTGTTTTAGTCCTGCTGTCCTTCTTTCATGTCCTCTCTAGAGCATATCTCTCCCTCTCCATGGTTTCCTCAACCTGTTCCCTATTTTCAAAACAGACGACAATTTCATCAGCAAACATCGTAGTCCATGAGGATCCCTGTCTGATCTTGTCTGTCAACCTGTCCATCACCACTGCAAATAAGAAAGGGCTCAGAGCTGATCCTTGATGTAATCCCACCTCCACCTTAAACGCATCTGTCTTCTACGGCAGACCTCACCACTGTTACACTACCCACATACATATTCTGTACCACTCTTACATACTTCTCTGCCAGTCCCGACTTTCTTATACAAAGTCCAGAAAGACACAATGCAACTCATTCTGACTTTCTCTATATTTCTCCATCAACACCCTCAGAGCAAACATTGCATCTGTAGTGCTCTTTCCCAGCATGAAACCATACTGCTGCACCTCCCTTCTTAACCTAGCTTCCACTACTCTTTCCCATAACTTCATGCTAGGACTGATCAGTTTTATCCCTTTGTCCTTACTACAGCTCTGCACATCACCCTTATTCTTAAAAATTGGTACCAAAATATGTCTTCTCCGCTCCTCAGGCATCCTCTCACTTTCCAAGATTTCATTAAACAATCCAGTTAAAAACCCCACTGCCATCTCTCCTAAACACCTCTATACTTCCACAGGTGTGTTATCTGGAATGACAGCCTTTCCATTCTTCATCCTCTTCATAGCTGTCCTTACTTCCTCCTTGCTAATCCATTGGACTTCCTGATTCACTTATCCCCACGTCATCCAACCTCTCTCTCTCTCTCTCTCTCTCATCCACTTCATTCCTCAGCCCCTCAAAGTACTCTTTCCATTTGCCCAACACACTCTCTTCGCTTGTGAGTACATTTCTCTCATTATCCTTTATCACCCTTACCTGCTGCACATCTTTTCCAGCTCTGACCCTCTGTCCAGCCAATCAGTACAGGTCCTTTTCTCCCTCCTTTGTGTCCAACCTTTCATAGAACTCTTCATATGCCTTAATCTTAGCCTTCACCACCTCTATCTTTGCCATACACCTCATCTCCTCACACTCCTGTCTACTTTCATTATCTCTCTGACAATCCCACGTCTTTTTCGCCAACCTCTTTCTTTGTCTACTCTCCTGTACTTCCTCATTCCACCACCAGGTATCCTTTCCCTTCTTCCTCTGTCCAGATGTCACACAAGCACCTTTCTAGATGTCTTCCATACAGGCTCCGCTGTAGTTACCCATTTGGTCTTGATAAATGTGCAAAAGTGACCTTTAAAGCAGTGATATAAAAGAATTTGAGCAAGAGGGAGTGTACAAATATTTGGGAATTGATGAAGGATCAACAATAAAACACAAACAAATGTGAATAAAACTTAGTAAGGAATATTTTAGAAGACTAAAATTAATACTGAAATCATCACTGACATCTAAGAACAAAGTCCAAACTAGAGACCGATATGCTCTTCCTGACCTAACTTACAGGTTTGGAGTGATTTACTGGCTCCAAAGGTGTTGGGATCAGTTGGATAGGAAAACAAGAAAGATGCTTTATGCTTTTCAAATGATTTATAAAAATTAGTGTATACCAAATTTATAAATTGCCTTTTCTGAAGGAAGTATGGGCCTCCTAGAAATTGATTACATGTATAGATCTGCTATCGTAGCACAGCATACATGTCTGCTTTCTTCTTAAGACCCAAACATAGTGAAAGTTTTAAAAAAATGAAGAGAATAAGTCTAAGATGACTTCCATGCTTTGCTTAGCCGAAGCATATTGATGTCAAGTGGGAATGGAAATCACACCAGAAGTAGATAAAAATCAGGCAGCAACTGAATCTCCCAATAAACAAATGAAAGGATATAAGATGAAGGATCAGATGAGAAGGCAAGAAATTTGCAAAATGCATAAATATAGTTGCAAGTATAGAAATTCTTGGAACAAACTCATGTTGATCAGGACTGAATGTAGGAATGATTAAGGAGAGGTGAATTTAAACCAAAAGATGAAAGATTAATATTGGCAGCCCAAAATAGTGGACTACATACACATTGGTTTACAAAGTCCATTGAACATGTGGGAGAAACAGACAAATGTAGGTTTTGCAAAAGAGAATTGGAAACAGTCACACATCTTTTTGTTTTTGTGATATACTAATGGCAGCAGGACTGTATACTGAAAGGTATAATAATGTGGCAAGACTGTTGCATTGGGGATTATGCAAGCATTATAATATTGAAGTAGCTGAAAAACATTGAAAAAATGAACCCCAAAGCATTATAGAAAATGATGAAGTTTATATCACATGGGATCACCCATTACAAACAGTTCAAAAAATAGATGTGAGAAAACCAGCTATAGTAGTTCATGAAAAGAAGGCAAAAGTAGCATTGATAATTTAAATTGCTATACCCAATGACTACAGTGTCTTACGTACAGAGAGCCACAAAGTCATAAAATAACAGGATTTGCAGGAAGAAGCAAGGGCAATGTGGAAGAAGGATACCTAGACAGTTCCAGAAGTAGATGGAACAATGGGTCTTATGTTATGTCTTTCGGCTTTTCCTGGTTAGGGGTCACCACAGCGGAACTCCGGTCCACTAATGATTGGCAGTAGATTTTTACGTGCTGAGCTGCCAGCTCTGAAGCACAACCTTCAACGAAGGTACGCCCATTCACGCATGTCTCCACACAGAAGACACTTTAGCTGAGAATCGAACAGGAAAACGTCTTACTGTGAGGCGACGACGCTACCGCAGCACCACCACTGCTAGAATAATTATATATATATATTCCTTTCATCTTTTGGTTTAAAAAAATATATATTGTATTCTGCAGTATCTCTTTATTAGAAACACTAATCATTTCCTGTTTATGTTCTGTCACTGTACTCTGCAATTGGATCTGTTTATAAAATGTTTTTACCTATGTCTGACAATAAGTGTATTTGTAAAATGTTAGGATTTAATTGCTATGTAATTGTTGTAATGTTTTGGACCTTTTCTCCCCGGGCCTCTGCTGAAAATGGACATATATCCAGTCGAACTATCCCAGTCAACAAATGTAAACTAAAATAAAATTAAATTAAATAAATAAAATAAATAAATATAAGTCCTTTTAACTTACTGAACTTGCTTGTAATTTGCTAGTAATTTGTAACAATATTTGTACTTTAAATTACTCCATATAGCATTTATATTGAATACTTTATGTTGTTGTCTTGAAGTTGTATCCCCAGGTCTCGACTGAAAATTGGACCTCCTAGCTGGTCATTCCAGGTTAGTAATTGTAAATACATAAATCAGTGATAAACAAATAAAGTAGTGGCTCTGTGTTGACATTTTGAAAATAAAATTTACAGCTTTCTCTTAATTTAGCACCTTCGCTTTTTATTCTATACATTAATGGTTGATAATAGTTAAGGAGATTACAAAAAATAGATGACAATGTGTGACAGGCTGGATTTCATGTCCTAGTATCATGTGACTTTTGAGTAAGGCTCTTCCTTCCCTTTTGCTGCCATTTTAGATTACTCATGAGACCAAATATCAATATTACTGACAGTAGCAATATTTCTCAGCAGATTCTACCCAGCAGCAGCCAGTGAAGATGATCATTATATTTTTGATAGTTCTTACTCAACATGTCACAAAGTTTGCTTTCAGACTTCATTTAACTCAATTACTTAAATGGAGAGTGAAGTGGTTCCACCAAACATTTACAGTTTTCTGTTATGCATTCAAAAGCATATACTCACCTTCAGCATAAGATTAACTGTGGCTATAAAAATATGTTAATGGTTTACATTTTCACACTCACATTTCCTTCAGCAGATGGTTTGTCTTCCGGTGCCTGAGAGTTAAAATGCCTGACCATTCAAGAGCAAAGAAAAACTCTGAACTTCCACAATGTTTTGTGTAATAGACAGGGGCAAAGCACATCAGTCAGATAATTCTAAGAGTCTGTAGGGGGAGGATACCAGAGGCAACATTATTTAATGAGGAATAAGATGGAAAATGCAAAAGAATGGGCCTAATAAAAACTTAAGCTAATAGAACACAACATGCCACCTTTATACATGTACTGTAACTGATTTATAAACAAGCCAAAAGAGATGGGGCGGGAGTACAGTCTGCACAAACAATTTAATACAGACAAAATATTCTGTGCATACACACATGCACACACACACACACACACACACACACACACACACACACACACACACACACACACACACACACACACACACACACACACACATGCACACATACACAAGGACAAGCAAACAAGTCCCTGTCAGCAGAGAATTGGGATGAAGGTGCTGTTTATTAGTAAGACAGGACACAGCTTTAAATACTGTCTAAAATTAAATGTCCTCTAGAAATCAGGACAGTTGAGAGCTATGCTTGAGTAGAGATTGCAGGGAAAGCTGTTCTTGGAAGTCTCTAGTCACATTTATGCAACACTTTGGACTGAGGGCTAAGAAAGCGCTACTGGTTGCCCCTAGCAGCTGATGACAGGTGCTTAGACTGCAGAAGTAATAGGACAAGAGGTGGCTACCTATGTCCTATGAATACAATCAGCAAACACAATAGAAAACAAGCAAACAAAAAAGTTATTTGGATTTTTATTGGGACACTTACAGGAGCACAGCATTTCACAGCTGGAACATGTTACCCAGCATTCCCTGGTGAGGCGCCACCTATGGTTGTTACATACAAAATTAAACAGCTTAGCTAAACCAAACAATATGCTGAAGCAACGAAACAACCTACAGAAGCTTGCAAACATTAAAAATACATATTCAGTTGATTGTCTTCTAAAAGGTTGTAAAGTTGATGAAAATTCCAATAGTTAATAAATCAGTGATTCAGAGGCACAGATGCTTTTATCAGAGGTGGAAAGGATATATCAGTACACTGAGGAGAGAAATGGAGAGCTTTACGTGCACAGAGGAAGCTAGGTGAGCAGTCTAGCTCTGAGACTGAAGTTATGTATGTTTCCAAAAATGCTTGCAGCAGGTTTATTTTTCAATCTGAGTGAACTGAATAATGGTAAAGGCATTTCCTGGGGAGAATTAATGGACAAGATACAAAAGGATGTTCAATAACTAGAAGAGTTCGACATAAAAAAAGTGTACACGGCGATGGTGAAGGTAGGAGCAGATAAAAAGAAAGAAGAGAAGAAAGAAGTAAGTACAAAAAAAGAAACCCTTTACAGTACGACTTAAGAAAAAAAGAAGATAGTGAATTGAACAGATATACGGTATGGGATGAAGTAATCATACCACTAGGAGTTAAAGCCAGTGAGGTAAGAGCATTTCTAGATATAAGAGACATATTGTGACATAATGCGAGATTATTTTTGAGATTGGTCAGATGATGGAAACATTTCTAGAGGAATATGAGAAAAAGAAAAAATGTGCACCTTGGAATTTATATGTGCTCAAAGCATTTTATAGAAAGACTAAGAAAAAGATTCATATACAATTCAGGACTGAAGTAGATAAAGAGACCTTAAAAAGGCATTTATAAAATGTATATAAAGATGTGTTAGATGTTTCAAAGGTATGTGATAATAGAGCTTTGTGGAGTTGAAAGTGGGATTGTCATGTAGTTTTGAAAATTGAAAACAAAAATATTGTACATATTCCAAGAATTTTAATGTAGAAGGAGACAAATGGATGGTAAAATATTGGGTTCAGCCTAAAACATGTTGTTTTTATGTTGAAGAATTGATCATTTTATTCATAATTGTGAAAAAAAGAAAATGTTTTCTATGTAGAAAGATAGGACATGATATAAGTAACTGTGAGTTAAGATGGTATAAATGTAACAAAATGGGACATTTAGGGGTGCAGTGTGAAGAAAAAGTAAGTGAGATAGAATCAGACCTAGTAGAGACCCTAGTAGAACAAAGTCAAGAAAATTTAGAATTTAGGGAGAAAGACTTTTTCAGGGATAGTTATTCAATATAAAGATACAATAAAATATTAGAATTTGCATTTGTTATAGTGGGTAGAGCAACAATTCTTGGTATAAGATGGAAAGATCAGATTTTTATAATTATTGCAATTTATGCATTTATGACAAGAGAGAGAGAGAGAGAGTAGATATGTTTAAAAATATAATTACTATGTGGCTATAAATATGAAAATCATTTTAGTAGGAAATTTTAATTTTAATCTAAGACAGCATAAAAGGAAAACTTATGATGTTAAACAACTGTTAAATATTATGAAATAAGGGCTACTACAAATTTGGAAGAAGAGTACACAGAGCTCTAGTAGAGGAAAACAAAAAATGGAAATATACTATTTCTTAATTTTAGATGATATCAGAAATGATATGGAAAGAAAAAATAAAAGTAATGAAAAAGTATGTGCATGTTTTGGAATTAATTTAGATTATCATTTAAGAAAACTATATTTAATTAATTCAATATTACTTTCTAAAATTGCATATTTAGCAAGTGTTTAATATATCTTTAATATCTGAGAAAGAAGTTTATAACATATGTTTTCTTTTTTGAGGGGAGATCTAGATTGAACCCAGTTAAAAAGGGTGTATTGTATGTCAAAAGGGAAGAAGTGGGGTTAGGACTGATAAATCCAATAGTGTATCTTTACATTTATATAATGTATTAAAATGTTTAAAGGATAATGATGCTTCATTATTAACACAGATCTTGAGATTTAAGTATAAAATAGAGTGGATGAATCTCTTGAATTTCAAAAGAAAAGAATATGTCCTAATAATGAAATAAATTATCAAGATAAAATTTTACTTTGGGAAATAAAAATTAATTAGATTAAAAATGAAAGGAAACAATGGTATAATAATAATAATAATAATAATAATAATAATAATAATAATAATAATAATATGGATAACTATTTTTGTATATATCCATGGGAAGAGAAGCATAAAGATAAAAGGATAGCAATTCAAACAAAAGTGGGATGATGTAAGGATATGCTGGTTTGTCATGACTTCTTATGGAGACTGACTATACAAAAACATCCAGTAAAAGCAAACATGCCTTACAAAAGTAAAAAGGATAGAACTTGCCTTTATTGTAATTAATTTGAAACTAATAAACATGTTTTAGGATGCAAAAGAATTAAAATATTATAGAAAAGATCATGGATTTCAACTATTTAGAGAGGTTTACAGAGGTAAATAAATTAAATATGGATATGATTGAATATGGATATTATAAGAGAAGAAGTAGAAACTATGTTAAAGAGTTGATAAAAATATTTTGTATAATATGTTTCATTTGTAATCAAAGAGTAAACAAAATTATTTTTAATGAAAAATGGGATTTAGTTACAATGTTAAAAAAATAAGATTTTGGTTATGGAAATTAGAGTTGGGGTCATACAATATAAAATGAATATCACTTTTTAAGAGAAAGTAATTTGAATTTATTTTTTGCAAACAATGTAAATAGTGTACATATTGTAGATATTGTAAATTGTGTACATGTAATGTAAATAAGTATTTTTCTTTTAAATAAAGGACCCCTACTTTTTTGATTGGTACTGTGATATTTTACATCCACACAAGTTTCTACCAACTCAAGCAGATGGGACATTAGTTTACAATCTAATTAAAGTACAACACACTCAAGAGTGCAGCACCCCCCCCCCCCCATGCTGCACTATGGTGTTAGCAATCCATCTATCTCATGGGAGGAACCCACAGCCTTCTGCAGCAAAGGTACATGTGCAACCTGCTGTACCACTGAGTTGGAATGGCTTTCAGTCCAAAGTCATTCTGGAATTAAGTTATTTTTTTTTGGGGGGGGCAGCTCTTCCCTGCTATAAGTGCTGTTATGTCTTCTAATGGATTTTGCTTGGATTCCAAGCTCAAAGTATTGTTTATGGTCATCTCTTGAATGTGTTTCCAACAGTGCAATGAAGCATTTCTTTGGGATATCTAAAAAGATCTTCTGGCATCTCTGGCTCTTTTTAAGTCATCTTAAAGATACAAGATTGAGGGAAGTATGCATTTTGGAGGCTTAAATGTCAAACAAACATTTTAAGATTTGTCTGATTCATGAAACATATATGCAAAGTTAAATTTTCTGACAAAAACTTTAATATCTCCA
>NC_056729.1:1524692043-1524837927 GCF_019279795.1 Protopterus annectens
TGAACTATCTTGATGTTTCTATTTATAAAGTGGCTGAGGGTTTTGAGTCAAACAGTTTAGAAAGCCCACATTTTCTAATTCATATTTTATTTTAATAGTTCATAGGTTCATAGGAAGTTACTAGGTTAATGGCTTAATGACATCAAAAGCCTAGCCAATATAACCTGATTTTGTACAATATATGGACCTTAGGGGCAAGAGGATGGCATGGATTTGTGCCTGTGCATTGAGTTTCTCACAGACTGCCCCTGTCCATAAAGGACATAAGAGATACCCCAGGTGTAAATTTGTGACTCCCCATTCATTGATCCAAATTATGTTTAAACAGAGCCAGGGAAGGGCTCTGCTTGTGAATAGGAAGCCTGTTCCAAAAAAAGGGATAATCTGTGAGACACATATCTGTCTCTCCAGCATATTTTGTTTGAGTTGCTGACTAAGTTTAGACACTTAGATCAGATGACCCTCATGCTGTTTGACTTCCAGATGTATAGTAGCTCCATCATGACTAGATATGTGAGTGCCTTGTAGGTCAGGCACAGGTCACCCCTACTTAGTCTGTAGGAGACAGAGTAAAGAGAGAGAACCTTTAGTCTGTCCGCATAGTTCATGTTGTTTACACCCTGTATTTTGTTTGTGAGAAACCTTTGAGGTCACTCCAGTTGCTGTAAGTGCCTAGTCAAGTACATACCAAATGGTGCACTGTACTTGATTATTGGTCTAATGAGAGCTGAGTACAGTGGGAATAGAATTGCCTTGGATCTGGATGCCAGACCTTTAATTATACAGAATTTCCTCACCAATGCAGGCACATGGCAGTCAATGTTTAGGCTTCTATATATCTGTGTACTTAGATCTCTTACCAATGAGTCTGTGTCCTATGGATATTGTACTTTTCAAGGGTATTTAACTTCCCAAATGGGATGATAATGCATTTTTTGCATTTATTTTTAGACCATTTTTCTGGCATCAATCAATTGTCTGATATAAGCCTTTATGAAGGATATCTGCATCATTGGGGGATTCAGTGATTACCCCACAGCTTACAGTTGTTGGCAAACTTTGTCATCCAGAGGACTTCCACAATTGCTTTGACTTCAGAGAAGTACATTCCAAACAGGAGTGGCCCCAGTACTGAATCTTATGTCACACCACTAGTAACTGGTCTCTTGCTGGATCTGGATTCACCCACTTTAACCACATGTGTCCTGTCCATGAGCCAATTGGCTAGTCATCTGGTGACAAAGGAATTTATGCCCAGTTTTGTGAGTTTATTTATAATACCTAAGTAAGGAATCATGTCAATTGCCTTGGCCAGCCTGAGATAGGTGGTATGTACTGTTTTACCCTCCTCCATGGTCTTAGTGATTTTCTTAAAGAAATCCACCAGATTCAGTAGGCATGACCTGTCCTTGACAAAGATAAATTGGGTCAGGTCCAGTGTTTGGAGGTCTCCTATGCCAAACATATTTATTTATTTTATTTTACATTTGTTGACCGAGAATGTCTGACTGAGCTGAAACCCTTTTTCAGCAGATGCCCGGGGACAATAGCTCCAGTATATACAGATTACATTTAGTCATTATACAAATATCATCTAAGTAGAAAAATGGCAAACAACTAGATTTCAGCAACAGCATTTTTTAAAAGTAGTAAATATAAAAAAGCAACATAGGAGTAAAGTGTTTTTTTTTTGTTTGTTTTTTTGCAATTTAATCATACAGGATAACAGTACAGTATAAGAGAGAGAGGAATACATAGATTAGCAGAGTGCTATCATGGTGGGTTTGAGCATTGGCAGATCCATTGCCCTTTGAAATATTCTTTTAAAGTTAGTTTAAATTGTTTGGGATGTGTGAGTACTTACAGTTTTGTGAGTATTGGGTCAATAAAATTCTGGGTCAGTAGATGGTCCCTTTTTATGCAGAGCGATGACTGTTGTACTCCACTCTATAGGGACAATGCCAGTCCAGAGGCTGTGGTTAAATAAAGATCCTAATGGGCCTGATAACTCTTGATTTAAGCTTTTTAGGAGGCAACCTGCTATATTGTCAGGCCCCACAGAAGCCATGGTTTTAGCTTTAGAGAGCACAGTGGCAATCTGTTCTTTGGTATTAATTGGTGGTAGAGTGCTGGGGGTATTTCTTGGGGGAGAACTGGGGGTGATGGCCAACATATTTGCAATGTCTTCTGGCTGAGTACACATGATGCCATCTACAACTAATTCTGCAGATTGTTGGGTGCTGCCCTTAAGACCTTGGACATAACTGAAAAATGCCTTATGGTTATCATAGCTTTAGAGAATAATTTTACCTCAAAGTCTGCTTTCAGAAACTTGACTAGTAGTTCCCTGATTGCTTATTTAGACTAACGAGGGACTTAGTTGCTTTCTTGTGCACATTCCCTCTTACTTCTCAGCAGGATTTTCTTTCTTTTGTTGTGCAACCTATGAATACAGAGGTCCAACAGGGTAGCTTGTTTTTGTGAATTGACCTGGGTTTATTTTGGTCTAGTACTGTCATTTCTATGCAGTTGTTTATTTGGTCATACAGGGCTTTTGTGTATGCCTCTGCATAGGTTTCTGTGTTTTCTGGATTTGAAGGAGCTTGGAAACTATATCATCCCTTAATAGAGGGCAATTTACTTTAGTGAAGTTCTTAAAGTTTAGGGGATTAGGTGGAGGGACTAGATTTACTATATGTCAAGGGAGGCCTCTTTGTGATCTAATCTTACCATTGAGGACTTAACATTGGGGGAGGTGCAGCACTCTCCCATATTTGTGAGTACCAGATCTAGGATATTTGTTCTCCTCATTGGAGTGCAGAATAGCTGCTGCAGGGCATTTGAATTTACAATGTCAGGAAATCTTTGGGTATAAGTATTAGTGGTTGTGTATGCCTCACAATTAATGGAAGGTTAGTTAAAATTACCTGTGAGTATTGGGCTGGATGGTGAGTGATTCTAGTAACTTCAGGTATGAGGTATGGATTTTCTGGTTCATAGTGGAGGACCTGTAATTAGCAAGAATATGATAATGGATTTTACCATGGTTAGATGGACATGGAGTAGCTCAAGCATATCATATTGCTTGACCAGCCTTGTTGTATACATATCCTTTATGTAGAGAGATACATTACTGCCTTTTGCTCTTTCCTGTCCAGTAGGTGGACAGAATGTATGAAAGGCATTATAGCCATGCACTGTCAGAGTACTTTCCGGGGCTTTGAATCATGTTTCAGTAACTGCACAGATGTCAGCATTCTCCAGGGTGAGGAGAGCTTCCAGAGAGTGCAGTTTCTTGCTGATGCTAGAACTGAGCAGTGACACCTTTAGCTTGTCCTGTCATCCGAGAACACAGAAGAATGTCAGATGGCAAAATTAGCTAGGATGATTTCTAATGACACATAGTATGAAAAAGAAGTCAAACAATTATGTTGGATGCTTGAAAGCAGAGATTATCCTTCCAATTTGACTTACAAAACTAGATATAAGGTTACAAAATGTAGAGAGAAAGACTTTAGCCCCATTTTGGCTGTAAGTGAAACAGATAAGTTGGCCATGAAAGATTTTAAAAGTGAACTAAAAGTGAGAAATTTTAGTAGAGCTATGGTATTAAATTATAATATAAATTCTAAGGGGGTTAAATATATTATTAATAACTGGAATATTTTTAATTTAGATCCAACCGTTAATGAATGTGTTGGGAATCACCCTGTGTTTGTATATAAGAGGATATAATTTCAAGAACATTTTAAATGAGGCAGAGGTGATGTTAGTTGAAGTTCTAAGTAACTGAATACTTGGAAATGTGTTGTGCACTACTTTTGCAAATATATTTGAGGAGGGACATTTTCCCAGTTAATTATAAGGACAAAAATCTTAAGCCTATAATTTGGGCCAACTGTGCTACAAGAGGTGTGGTCTATATTGCTATACGTCAAGATTTTGAAGGTCTTTATGTTGGTAAGATAGAATGCCCTTTGAAGAAAAGAACATATGAACATGTATATGATATAAAGATGGGAAATAATAATGCCCTTTATAAACACATATAAGTTTGTTTGGCAGTACCTGGTACTAAATTTAAATTTGGAGTTATTGAGAAGGCTGATATTAATGCCAGGGAAGGTAACTAAGAGACCCTTTTGGAATATAAAGAGTTGATTTAGCAGTTGCATTTAAATGCACCACTAAGTTAAACAATCAGGTTTCTATTTATAGTGTATTAAAACTGAGATCTGCTAAATTGCAAATGAGTATCTGTATGGTGGTTATTTTTATATTCAACTGGAAAAAAAATTAAATACGTTTATTTTTATGTGTAAAATCCATTTGGATAAACATATATAAATATTATATTTATTACAGTATTCATATTTTATATTTAGAGGTTTTCTAAGTTTTTGTTTTTAAATTGTTGGTTATTTTATGAAAAGGGGAGTTGTTTCATGAGCATTCAGAACATAATTACTTTATATTTGTATTAACTGAGATTAATTTATTGAACTTTTTGATTGGCTGTTGTTTAATATATAAGAAAAATGATGTGTGTCATGCCCATGTCATGCTCTGATGAAGTCTGTTATGAAGACAAAAGTGCTTAGCATGGGTGGAATTTTATATTAAAACTGTATTGGTAATATAAATGTGTAGCTCTTGATCAGCAGTTGTCGTTTGTTTTTTGTGGTTTAATGCCGCATAAAATATGGCCTGGATGGGAATATGGGCAAATAAACTTAAGTGCAATGAGAGCTTCAAACCAGTTGCTTGATTTCCCAACCTGTTATTATAAACTGATTATTTTATGTGCTAGAATGATCTAAAACATAAACCCTCATAATACTCTATCATAGTGAGCCTTCATCAAAACATGTGTATATCCAGTTCCATTATTGTTTCCAGCTAGATTTCTGGTTTTCATCCTCTCCTACAGCCTTGCTAGTATGGAATTGTTTAATCACTGTAGCAACCTCATCTATAGAAATGGAGCCAATCCCTCCAGTTGCTTCAGATACTACCCTGGGAGTTTCTCAAGCTGTTCCTCCTATTTCTTGACATTTTATTCAGTTAAGGCAAGCATTTCTCTACTTTGCTGAGAACAACTTGGACATTGTTTTCTTATCCTGTGCCCTCATCTGCCCTGTAACTGGATGCTTTACCAGAACCTCTTTATTGCCATCTGGGAGTTATTACCAAGACTTGTTAAGCTCTACCACACCCAAGTCTTAGTTTCAGCAACTGCCAGTGCTGGGGCATCCCTGGTTTGTTGACACCTATCAGTAAGAGCTGGAGATACTCCATTCCACTTTGTATTTCTCTGAAGGTCTCTTTCAAAATATGACGCTAACTCAAAGTGCCATCTGTTTGAGCTGGTGGTAGCTCAAGTGGACATAAAAGATTTTATGGCACTAGGAGTAGGAGGTGTCCATTAAAATTTCTTCCTGAAGTTGTAAACACACTCACTATAATTTCAAACAGAAACAATATAAATGGGATTCAACAGAAATAAGTTAAAAATGATGAACTGTGACAACTGCAACAGCATTGCTGGAGTATACAGATACAAACTTTGCATAATTTCAAAGAAAAATATAAATTTTCTGTTTCAAGCTCTTTAAATTATAACGTATCCATCTCTGAATTTTCATAGACATATTTCCTTGACAACCTAATATTTATTAGAGAATGCCCTTTCCTTTCAACTATTAAATATAAACCAAATATATCTGCAGTGGTGGTGTTGCAGTAGCGTTGTCACCTCACAGTAAGACGTTGTCCTGTTCGATTCTCAACTAAAGTGTCTTCTGTGTGGAGTCATGCGTGAATGGGCGTACCTTCGTTGAAGGTTGTGCGTCAGGGCTGGCAACTCGGCACGTAAAAAAATCGACTGCCAATCATTAGCGGACTGGAGTTCTGCTGTGGCAACCCCTAACCGGGAAAAGCCGAAAGATCCAACAACATCTTGTCAACACCTTGTTCTGCTTCCAACTTGTTCTCATAATATACATCAATAATGCTCTGTATGGACAGATTGCTCAAAATATCCAGATACATTTTTGTGACACTAATTCTCACCATCAAAATGAAAAAAAAATTCTCTGCAATTTTCATTACATTTCATTTGAGACTTAATGTTTTTATGTTCTTAATAAGTTTATGGCCAAAGAGACCATCAGGAAATTCATCTACAATAAGCCTCTGTGTATCACTAAAGGTCCTTAGGAAACATAGGAGAAACACAGCAAACAAAATATCCACAATGGACCACCACGGACATAAAATCCTTTTAATAAATCAACTTGAAAAACATAAAAAACAAAAGAAAATAACTTGCAGCTTCAGCCGAGAAAATGGATAAGCGCTTTCAGCTTAATAGCCTTCTTCAGATCCTCAGGTTGTTCTACTTCAGCAAATTGTTTAAAGTACAACAATCAACCAGTTTGAAGCTTCAGAATGGGACAACTCCTTCTTTCTGACTATTCAGTACTTCTTAATAGGGGCGCCGCCCCTTTAGCACAGAGTTTATTGGAAGTACTGCATTCAAACCTGGCTTTTGATCAGCCCACAAGTCCGCTATACTTTTAACTTTGTTGATCTCTGTTTTATTGTGTATATCACCTTCCCTTATATTTTCTTGAATAGTTTCAAGAACCATAAATTGAAATGAATGGCCAACATGCTCCATAACATGATTTGCTAGAGCACTGATTTTCACACAGTTCTTTATATCACTCGTGGTGTAAACTCTGTTCTTTAAATTTTCTGTTGGTTTTACCTACATAAAAGCTGAACAGTTTTGTCAAGCTCCTAAGTATATAAGATTCTTGGTGTTACAGTCAGCATACCCCTTAAAACTATAAAACCTTTCAGTAACTGGATGAAGAAAACAGTTTGTTTTGTTGACACAACTACATGCTTTGCAATGGCCACATATATAAATACCCTTTTTGGAGCTAATCTTCTTGCTTGCTTATTCCAGCTTTATTGCACAATAATCTTTTCAGATTTTTCTTATTCTTAAAGACAAATTTAGGTGTTTCACCTACAATATTTTTTATATTTTCATCCACAGTTAAAACTGACCAATATTTTTTTCACTATTTGACAGATCTGTGAGGTGTCATTGTTGTAAATTAGCATACATCGTACATTATCAAAGTCCTTTGCTGCTTTTGATGTGTTTATTAATCCTATGTTCCAAGTATAGTGGGGGTCCTTTTTGACTTCTTATTTCATGTATCTTCTCCATGTTCATGTTAAAATCTCTCTTCGTGTAACCTCTATTTTTGAGTTGTTGTTCTAAAGCATGATGTTCATGATTAAAAACTTCTTCGGTGCACAGTCTGGAAATCCTTAAATAGTTGCAGGAGTTGTATCCCAGCACCTCAGTAGTATAATGATTAAATTCCCTTCCTGTTGAGCAGAAGATTAGTGGGTTGAACACTTACACACAATACCTGTTTCTTTATTTATTTGTTACTTACTTATATAATTGTCATTTGATCCACTACCATTAGCCTAATGTTCTAGGATGGTTATGACTTGGAGTTATAGATTAGGTTATATGATAACTTGTTTTCACTGAGGTTTCATTCAAAGCAATATACTTCAATTTTTCTGCAGGTAACTTTACCACACATGTAGGTCATTCCCCTCCACTATTTTACTAGACTTGAAAAATAGTTATTTGCTATGCAGTCTACATTTCTTTCTCTCCTATCATAAATTTATTTTGAATGAGGTTGAGTATTGTAATAGGTAGCTTCAGGAATCTATTGCATTATTCATGTTTAATATCTGGTACAACTTTTCTTACACAACACTGATTTATCTCAATATAACATATTCAAGAATAACTAAATTTAATTCATCTTTAAATAATACAGATGGTTATGTCAAATTTTCCTTGACCAAGTAATACTGCTCCTAAATTGCAACGTACTCTATTTATTTATTTAAATGCAGCCGCTTATGAAAGCAAACATATACACATTAATTTGACAAAATGTTAATTTAAGCTTGAAACAAAACCTTTCTTCGTCACAGAAGGCATAGATACACTAATTGTTTATTGCTTACATATAATTATATTTAGACCATATTAAATGTTCACACATTTCCTAAATAAGTTTTCTTTTTAGGACATTTGATTGCACATTTTATAAGTAAGTTTTCTTTTTTTAGTAATTCCCTTTCCCCTTTGTAATAGCAATGATACAAAATACTTTCAAGATGTTTATAGCTATGCATACTTGGATGATTTCATTACTAACACATTTACTCTTGCTGCCTAAACATAATGAATATATGTAAAAAAACACTACTAGATACTTCGAACTGCAATTCTGAAGCATTCAACTGCTTTACTGCAAATGTTTCCTTTACAACATTAGTACTAAAAAAGTATGAAGAAAAGAAGACTGTTCTCTTATTTGCTAGGGTGTAGGTTGTGTGGAAGGAATAAAAATTCTACGTATCAGGCTGCAGTTGTTTATTCTTGTTACTGTTTAAAGTAGCAGATAAAAATGCTTAATATCATTTCTAGAAAAATAGCAGAATATGGCTCTGTTGTGCACTGTAGGCCAAACAGAATTTCTATTCCTTCCACACATTCTCTACCCTTTATTTAGGAAATATGCTAATATTTGACAATGTGTAAGTGTAATCAAATGCAAGTAGTAATGCATGTAGCAGTACTTGATAAATCGGATTATTGATAATGATGTAAGGCACTTTGTAAATAAATATTAGCCACTTAATTTATGTTTTGACTATATGACTGTCAGCACAGAGGATTAAGGTTATGAGCTGTTAACAGGCTGCTTCCTGTACTCCAGGGTTTTTATTTCCTGCAGCCTTCTTTTCTGTAGTATGTGACTGTCAACAAGTCACTTAATCAGACAGCGCTCTCTCTGAAAATTATAAAAACTAGGCTAAGCTTATTGGTGGTCTCATGGACTGAATGTCTAGAACCTACCAATGAACTTATACATTATGACACATGGAGAAAAAGTGATATTAGTCTACAGTATTTGCACTATGTGTTAGATCAAGAACTTGAAGAAACTGCAGGAGTGATGCTTAATGTCACTTTGCGTCAGTATGTATGCTTTTGTGTTTGTGTGTATGCCTATGTGAGACTGAAAGTGGCAAAGACACACAGCTTGATGGATAGATAGATTCACAGACAGTAACTACATTTTTAGTTTACTTTTTATTAAGATCGTCTTGGAGTAAAACAAACTAAATAATCAGGTTAGGAGTGTACATAGTGTGTTCTGTTAACATTGCTTGTGCTACACTTGTGCTCACATTAGATATTTACACATGCAATACATACACAGGGTAGCGTACAGTTTTATTATTATAGTATACAATTCATTTTTTGTGTATGCCTGTTTGTGTGAGTCTGTGCTGTGGTGGTGGTGCTGCGGTAGCATTGTCGCCTCACAGTAAGACGTTATCCTGTTCGATCCTCAGCTAAACCGTCTTCTGTGTGGAGACATGCATGAATGGGTGTACCTTCGTTGAAGGTTGTGCGTCAGAGCTGGCAACTCGGCATGTAAAAATCTACTGCCAATCATTAGCAGATCGGAGTTCCGCTGTGGCGACCCCTAACCGGGAAAAGCAGAAAGATACAACAACAACAACCTGTTTGTGTGAGTCTGTATGTTTGGGGTTGTCTGTTCCCCTTATGGTTTAAAATATGTTTGTTCTTCCATCTTCAGTCTGTAAAACTGTTCTTTCTCTACATATTGCCCACCTCCCACTTCCAGACAATCTCAGAATCCATTTAAATAATTCATAAACAATATGTCAAATTATGTCTTTCCTTTCTACTGCTCCATGTTTAGGTTCATAGGTTCATGGTTGGTACTAGGCTATCGGCCCTAGGGCTTATACAAGCCTAGCCATAACAATTCCCTGGCTATTTCTTCTCACAGTATTTACTTCCCAGGACCCCTGTCTAGCAGGGTGACTGACATGATCCCCAGGGTGAATTTCCTATCTCCCATTTAATCGTCAAGGTTCCTTTTGAAGAGGGCCAAGGAGGCGCTCTGCTTGACATGTATGGGCAGTCTATTCCAGAGTATGGGGAGTCTCTGGGTCAGGAACCTATCCCTCCAGCATGATTTGTTCATTGTGAAGACAAGGTTTAGATCCCTGGAACGTGTGGCTCTGAGGGATTGGGATTTCTTTAAGTGGAACATGTACAACAGCTCAGGGTTTGAAATGGCCTTGCATGTTAAGCCGAGATCGCCTCTGAGTTGACGATATGCCACAGAATATAGCTGGAATTTTTTTAGACAGTCAGCATAGGGCATCTGCTTTAGGTCTGTGTTTTTTTAGTGAGGTATTTCTGTTGCCTTTCCAGCTGTTGCAGATGTCTTGTGAGGTACATACCAAATGGGACGTTGTACTCTATAATAGGTCTAATGAGGGATGAGTACAGTGGGACAATGACCTCCTTTTTCTGGATGAAAAGCCCTTAGTCATGAGGTGTACCACATAGAAGGATTTCTTGACCGTTGTGGCGATGTGTCATTGCACTGAAATCTGTAGGCCGGAGGGGTCATGAGTACTGTTCCATAGAAATGGGGTGATGTGAAGGAACTTAGCGATAATTATGATAACAAGAAGTGTAAGTATTTCTTGGAGCCAGCAACAAAGCAAATGGTGTGACTCTGCATTGTGTGGAACTTTGTATGTTTCTATTAGAGATGTAGCCATCAATGAACAGGGAATATTCCGGAAACAAGTCTGTCATCTCACGATAGCAGATAATTAATATGGTTGCATGTATAGATCTTCGATACTATTTTATTACTCACTCACTACTGATGTCAGAGAAGAAAGTAAGTGATGTGTCAATCCAAACCTAAGCTATTTTAAGGATTATGCCATCTCCAAATGTCTGCTCTCTGGGATAGTCAGGTTCCATTTGTCACTGCATAAGTTAAGGCAGTTATTACTTTAAATGGCCCTTTTTCTGCTTCCCACAAGGCTTCACTGCAGTATCAACTAATAAAAAGTTGTAATACTGTCACTTTCTCTCTGTAAGTGTAGATCACATGAAACACAAACTCATAACTCATAAGTCAAAATGGCACTGAAAGTTACTCTGGTACCAAAATTACATTTAATATTCTAAGAGGAAAAACAGTAATTTTGCCAAACATCTGAAGAGGAATAACAGTTCCCATATTTGTAATAGGTAATAAATGAAAGAAAACATGGATTGCATGCAAGTTAAATATAAAAAGACAACTGAGTAATTAAACTGACTAAAATAACCCTTTGTAACTACATGTGCAGGGACGCAAAAATTGAATATCTGTTTTAAATGCATTGGTGGAACAGCACCCTGCAAAGCAAAACAATCCAAGAGATGCAGAAAAATCCAACTATAAAGATCCTGGCCAAATAATAAAACATTGTCAACAAAGACATTTCCACAGATAATTTATGTACCTCCCATGCTTACTTGGTAAAACAATGCATGGAGGATTTTGATATCATGAGAAATATGAAAGGGAAGAGTGTAGCCAGATAACTGTAGATTCTACCTCCAATAATTCACATTGGTCCATTATAACAGAATATACTTATCAAAAGTTAAGTTTGGCTTTCAAAACAGCAAATCTAAAATAAAACTTGCCAATAAAAGAATTCATCATTGTGAACTTTAAAAAACATGCCACTGGCCCTGTGTACAGAGCAGAGATATAAATGCTCCTACCATACATAACATCTCTGCTAAGATACTGCCCTTCTCTAAGATTAGATTTTTATTTATTATACATATACCTTCTTACAGTTTCAGAGGAACACAAGGCAATGGTATCACACACATATCAGAGCTAGATTTAAATCACCAGTAGGTTCAAAAGCTTTCTGCAAGATAAGTCATACATAGTAGAATTCCTCTCTAGTGAAAGTACATGTCAACAAACACTACATTAATTCAAAACTTCACTTAAAGGAACATTTGCTACAGAAAAGCACATGCAAATGATTTAGAGACATACAATAACTATATCAAGGATACAAAGTCACTTGATTACTATGATTCTAATATCATCTGTTGACAGTGCTTCATGGACAATACAGACGTGTACACAGAGTATATCTTGCTTGCAGTATACAAGCTAGTACACACTGTATATCCATGTAACCATCCATTTCTCCACAATCCCTTTTCACCGTTTTTGAACATGGGGTCATGGTGTCACATCAACAGTGGCACACATCTACAGCCAATGTCACACCACTGGGTGACTAGCCCTGCCACAGTAGTACACATTGTATATACATCTATATATTAATTTTCATGCTCTGACATCCAACTAACATATATATGAATGACTACTGCAAACCATGCTCTATAACTTTGCCTTCTACAATATATCGTGGCTGAAAAAGATCAGTATATTGGCAGGCCTACCTGGTTAATACATTTCAAAATATAATTAATATAAATTAAATTAATCCAGACATATGTTAAAAAGAGTAGTGGAACATAGGGCTACGTATAAGGAAATGAGGGAAAATTTTAGTGATATGATATGTCTATTTTTCAAAATTTCCCTTGCAACTAGCCAGGTTTTTAGTTTTAGCACTCATCTGTTTCTTGGATCTCAGCACGTGTTCAGAACTCATTGTAAGCATTAAATGAGTTACAAATTACTACAGCACTCAACTTTCCTCACTTGTCTAGAGGAAAACAGTTTTTAGTACTTAATAAATAAGCACCTATTCAGGCATGTCTAAAGGCCAGCTCCCAGTGTTTTCTCCTGTCTACCTGATGAATCTGGGCATCTTGAGACAATGCAGCAATTGCCTCATGTACACAGACAACCCTCTCCTCCTACCACCTAACACTACGACCTGTGAGAGATGCACTTATATAGCCAAACTGGAAGCAAAGCTCTCTTTACCAAAGACAGGCCTAGACAGTCAAGAGGAGAAGGTAAACACTTGCACCGCACCACACTCATCACATAGTCCCTCAAAACCTACACCACCAAAACACACACACAGAACCACAAAACACACACCTACATTCACGGAGGCTCTCTGTACTAATCTGTCTAAACAACAGAGACCTCCAAAGCAGAAATGCAAGCAACCTCCACCCCCCAACACAACCCAAATGACACATAGTCCACATACTCAGTGTGCCACTCAACTACAGCCCATAAGGCATAACGTACCCAACACTCTAGTCATAGGTGACTCTATAGTCAGACACACTGATGTTCCACTCACCAGGCTAAACAAGGAAAAAGTTACTGTCAGCTGCCTGTCAGGTGCCAGGATCCGCCACATAACGCACACACTCAGGTCACTCCACAACAAGTACAAATATGACTCTGTCATTGTCCATGTTGGTGTGAATGACTTGAGATGTACCTCCCTGGACTACATGAAAAAAGACATGGAGGAGCTCTCTGATCTTATAGCCCAGGCCGGTATGACCCTTCCCCTGAGTAGCATCCTGCCATCACCCAGAATGACACCACAGTACAAGAACAAAATGTTTGACTTTAACAATTGGCTAAGTTTCTGGTGTCATTCTAAGGGAATCCAGTATCTGTCTGCCTGAGATGACATGATCGACAGACCATGCTGCTTTGCCAGAGATGGCCTGAACCTGTCGCCCTTGGGATTCCGGATACTGGCAAAGGCTCTTGCCACCCCTATAGTGCCACCCCTATAGTGCCTTTTTTAGGCAAGGTTCAAATGACAAATTTACCACCATAACAGGTACAAGCAAGGAAAATCTGAGGGTAATGCTACTCAATGCTAGAAGTCTAAACCTCTTTACACAGCCTATCTAGATCTTGTCAAGGCATTCAACACCATCCCCCACTCTGGAATTATAGATAAACTCACTAAACTAGGTATAAATCCCTATGTCACAAGATGGGTTGCCAACTGGCTTACTGAAAGAACCCACACTGTGAAAGTAGCAGACTCCAAATCAGTCCTGGGTCCTCTCCTGTTTAGTATCTACTCCTCTGAAGTACATGCAAACATCTAAGGTCTTTGGCTAACTAAATTCGCAGATGACTGCAAACTAGGAGCCATAATTGAAACTCCTAACGATGTGGACATCCTACAAAAGGGCCTCACTGAGACAGATGCCTGGTGTCAAAGACATAGTCTCAAGCTCAATGCCAGAAACTGCATTGTCATCCCCTTTGGTAAAAATTCTGTACCCATGAACTACCACATAGGCGGTAGTCTACTTAACACCTAAAGTGTGATAAGAGACCTTGGGACACAGGTGGACAGTAGTCTCTCCTTTGATAATCACATCACCAAAGTGGTCAGGAAATCCTTCTATGTGGCACACCTCATCACAAAAGGTTTCTTATCCAGAAAAAAAGAGGACATTGTTCCCCTCTACTCAACAACACCCCTTTTGGTATGTACCTCACAAGACATCTACAACAACTGAGCCTCAAACAGATGCCTCTCAAAAACTCCAGCTTTACTCAACCTTGGCACCACAATAAAACAGATTCCTGTCTCAGAGACTTCCCATACTGGAACAGACTACCTATCTATGTCAACTTCAAAAAATCTTGATGGGATCACTTCTGTGGTTCTGCTTGACAAGGGCACAGGAAAATAATTAATCTAGTACCACCTATGAACCGAATACAAAGTAGGCATAAAAAGTAATCCAAAATGAAACTGGTACAAAAATGTATTTTTAGCAGTAATAATAATGAATTTCTTAATTGTTAATTGCAGAAGTAAAGTAACCTTCTTGCTTGAACCCAAGGACTCTAGCATCTTGTAGTTCATACAGGCTGCCTTTCATACTCAAAACCAAACTACCAAACACACTTTTGTGCAATTTTGGAGTTGGTATATTTAATTTACGGGGGCAGGGGGGCTTTACATAGTAAAAAGTGTGTTTGGTAGTTTGGTGTCATTATGTGTGGAGGGGATGTTATTTTCTTGTGATTTGTAGTGTTAGATGTTATGAAATTCGATGTTATGAGTTTTAGATGTTCTGGGTTTTAGATGTTCTGATCTTAGTGTTATTAAATTAGATGTTATGGGTTTTAGATGTTTCAAAGTAGACCTGGAGATTTTACATTTAAGGATTGAGAAGCAAGAGATGGAGGCTAGTTTTATGGTTTGTGAGCAAGAGGGAAGCTTTAGGTTTACAGAATGGGAAAGGAGTTTAGGATTATGAAGCAATCAGGGATTAATATTAGGGAGGGAAGGCTGGAGTTTTAGGTTTAGGGAATGATTAAGGATTTAAGGTGGATTTTTATGGTTAGAGTATGAGGAATCAGATTAGAAACTATATGGGAGTTCCTGCATTAGAGTTATATTTATGATAGAGCTATATAGTTTGATAAGGGCTTCACTGAGACAGATGCCTGGTGTCAAAGCCATGGCCTCCAGCTCAATGCCAAAAAGTGCATTGTCATCCCCTTTGGTAAAAACTCTGTACCCATGAACTACAACATAGGCGGTAGTATACTTAACACCGAAAGTGTGATAAGAGACCTTGGGCCACAGGTGGACAGTAGTCTCTCCTTTGATAATCACATTGCCACAGTAGTCAGGAAATACTTCTACATGACACACCTCATCACAAAAGCTTTCTCATCCAAGAAAAAAGAGGTAATTGTTCCCCTCTACTCATCACTCATTAGACCCATTATAGAGTACAACGCCCGTTTTGGTATGTACCTCAAAAGACATCTACAACAACTGGAAAGGCCACAGAAATACCTCACAAAGAGGATTACTGGCCTCAAACAGATGCCTTACGCAGACCGTCTCAAAAAACTCCAGCTTTTCTCTGTCGCATATCAGCTACTCAGAGGCGATCTCTGCCTAACATAAAAGATATGTCAAACCCAGAGCTGTTGGACATGCTGCACGTAAAGAAATCCCAATCCTTCTGACATAAACGCTCTAGGGACCTAAACCTTGTCACCACAATAAACAGAACATGCTGGAGGAATATATTCCTGTCCCAGAGACTTCCCATACTCTGGAACAAACTACCTATCTATATCAAACAAAGCTCCTCATTAGCACTCTTCAAGAGAAAGTTTGATGATTGGATGGGAGATAGGAAATTCACCCTGGGGATCACTACTATGGCTCTGCTTGACAGGGGCACAGGAAACAATTTTCTTGGATGGCAAAAGCCAGGGTACCATTTGGCTAGGCTTATATAGGCCCTAGGGCCAATAGCCTAGTACCTACCTATGAACCTATGCTGGGAAGGCTAAGGATTAAGAAAGATTGAGCTAGTGGGAGTTAGAGCATTTGCCTTTTCGAGCAAGTTTGTGGCGAGCTAAGAACATTTGAGCACTTATAATAGACCCAAGTTAAGGTTGTGAGCTATTAACAAAGTTTGTCTGCTGTCATGGTTTGAGTCCCTCAATGTACCTTGCAAAGTGTGTGATTACATGAAGGTCAGTAAACCATACAGTGCTCATGGGTTGTCCTTGAAATAAATGCTTGTGTTTACGTGGCAATCAAATAAAAAAACACCTCCTCTCTGGGAAGAAGAATTGAAACAGCAAGAAGTCATACAATTCTGGCAAAAAGTGTTTTAAACTATCTGAAATTCATTTATAAAAAATAAATATTTGATACTATTTCTTACATTTTGCTAGAGTAAAAGCAGAAGATATTTCCATAATAAAAAACAAACAGAAGAGTCCAACCCATAATGTTGAAGTAAACAAGAACCAGAATCCATTGTCATTGCAGATGAGTCTGTAAATTATTCTTTTTACGTTTCATTGTATTAATATACATCTTTCATGTTCATAGGTTCATAGGTTCATAGGTTCATACTAGGCTATCTGCCCAACTTAATGCACTGCAGAACCCATCCTGATAGTTATTGGGCTGGGACACCTTTAGTTTGAATAAAACTATGCCTATTTTGCTGTGCATCTTTAGGAAGAAAGGAAACCCAAATGAAAAAAAAAGACACACTTACTGTCAAACAGAAGACATCCCAGCTAAGAAACTGACTGATCCCCCATTGGGTCAAGTGAAAACTGTGCTGCCTTGAAAACATATGATGCTGTCACTGTGACAGACCTTGAGCAACTTTTCAGAGACTTAGTACCACAGAAAAGGAAAACAATGATTGGGGCATGTTCTGCAGCAGTTAACTAAGTATCAAAAATGGAATCTTAAAGGCATTGCCCTTGGTACTAACTGAGGGATCTAGATTTTATCTAGAAGAGGATTGATTTATTAACAAATCAGGGTTTGACATGGCAGAGAAACTTATATGTGTCAGGCACAGGTCACCTCTGAGCAAGCGGTATGAGACTGAATAGAGCTGGAGTTCTTTCAGTCGGGCAGCATAAGACATATTTTTGAGACCCTTTATCCTTTTGGTGAGGAACTTTTGGGGCCTTTCCAGCTGCTGCAGGTGTCTGGTCAGATACATTCCGAATGGGGCATTGTACTCAATCATAGGTCTAATGAGTGATGAGTACAGGGGGGCGATGACCTCCCTTGATCTAGATGTGAATCCCTTCATGATCAGGTGGGCAATGTAGAAGGTTTTCCTAACTACTATGTTCAAGACTTTATTTATGTAGTCATTCTCCTATTACCAACTTAATGCACTGCAGAACCCATCCTGATACCTAGTGGGCTGGGACATCTTTAGGAAGTAGGAACCGATACCTAGTGGGCTGGGACATCTTTAGGAAGTAAGAAGAAACCCACATGAAAAAAAACAGACACGAGAATGACATTTACTTGTCAAACAGAAGACATCCCAGCTAAGAAACTGACTAAAGACCCACGCACTGAAAGGTCATAGTGAAAACTGTGCTGCCATAGTTTGCAAACATATGATGCTGTCACTGTTTTTAGACAGACCTTGAGCAACTTTTGAGTTGTTAAGTAGACTGATATGCTTATTAATCCAGTTACAAACAGCTTCAAGTGAAGTATAGAAAACATAGCTACACAAGCAGAGACTTAGTACCATGAGCAGAAAAATAAAAAAAAATTGATTAGGGCATGTTGCTGTACACTGCTTGAGTTAACTAAGGTATCAAAAATAAGAAATGGAATCTTAAAGGCATTGCTATTGCATACTAACTGAAGCATAATCCTTTAGTATTGCGCTTTATCTAGAAGAGGATTGATTTATTAACAAATCATTATGAGTGTTTGCTAATGGCAGAGAAACTGAAATGTGTGCAGGAGTGACACTCTGACAGGAACAACCAGTACATGCAGCAAACACAGTGGGGAAGGGATTAACATTTAACATGTAACCTTTCACGAGTGACGTCTGGCATAAAAATGTACATACAGAAAATATAAAGTGCGTGAGCTACATGCAGAGATATTTATCAGTATTTACTGCATACGACAGTGCTTTGGCTGCTGAAGCTTAGTTGTGGTGATTAAGTTTTGTGAAAATAATTATGAAAATTATAAAGAAGAAAACAAATGAAGATGAATGTTTAAAGAACTTAAGATGAATCAGCTGCAGCTCATAGAGTAAACATGTCCTGTATTACTGTCTAAAATATAATAATAATAATTAATAATCATAACTTTGAAGACATCTTGTAGCAAAACATACACAGCTATAGACTGAACAATAATCAGTGATAAAGTTTAAAATAACTGTTTCTGTTTGTTTGCAACTAGCTTGACGAGTCATATTGTTCCATAATCGAATACTGACTTGATTTTATGTAGGTATCAGGTATGAGATGAACCATATCTAAACTTTTGTTTTCTGTAGAATACATGAGGGAGGAGAAGAAATATGTGTGTAATAAAAAAAAAAACTTTTAGTTTACTATGAATAATAATGTCTCATTTAATCAGCACATAACTATGTAACCTCCAAATATCTAAAATCTCATGATGTAACTAGTAATAACAGAAACACTCCATATGTCACAAAACACAAGCTCCCACACCCATAAGATATGTATCGCTTACCTTCTTGCTTCTTCTTTGAGTCATACTGCCATTAAAAGACACTGACAACCTTCCAGTGACAACATTGATCAAATGGCCACCAACAAAAAATAGTTTCCTCATGTACACAGACAACCCTCTTATCCTACAACCCAACACTACAACCTGCGAGAGATGCACTTACATAGCCAAACTAGAAGCAAAGCTCTCTCCAGCCAAGATTGTGCTAGACAGTCAAGAGGAGAAGGTTAACACCTGCACTACACCTCAAGCAAAACATAGCCCTTCAAAACCCACAACATCAACATCCACACATAGCAACACTAAACCTACATATGCAGAGGCCCTTAACATTAACCTGCCCAAGCAACAAGGACCTCCGAAGCTGAAATGCAAACAAAAACCAGTCACAACCAAAATGACACATAGCTCACAACACCAGTGCGCCACCCAACAACAGCCCATAAGGCAAGACAACGTACCCAACACTTTAGTCATAGGTGACTCTATAGTCAGGCACACTGATGTCCCACTCACCAGGCTGAACAAGGAGAAAATTTCAGTCAGCTGTCTGTCGGGTACCAGGATCCGCCACATAATGCATGCACTCAAGTCACTCCACAACAAGTACAAATACGACTCTGTCATTGTCCATGTTGAAGTGAATGACTTGAGACAAACCTCCCTGGACTACATGAAAAGAGACATGGAAGAGTTCTCGGATCATGTGGCCCAAGCAGGTATGACCCTAGCCCTGAGTAGCATCTTGTCTTCACCCAGAATGATACCACAGTATAAGGACAAAATGATTGACTTCAATAATTGGCTAAGCTTCTGGTGTTATTCAAAGGGGATCCAGTATCTGTCTGCCTGGGACGACATGATCGACAAAACACAATGCTTTGCCAGAGATGGTCTGCACCTGTCACCCCTGGGATTCAGGTTACTGGCTAAAGCTCTTGCCACCCCTATAGTGCCGTTTTTAGGCAAGGTTCCAAAGGACAAAACCACCACCACAACAGATACAAGCATGCAAAATCTGAAGGTAATGCTACTCAATGCTAGACGTCTAAACCTCAAAATGTACTCTCTCTTCAAAAATGGAGAACATCGATATCTGTGCAGTAACTGAGACCTGGTTCAAGGCTTCAGAGAGCACCTCTGCAATACCAGGCTACAACTCTTACCATACTTTTCGACCACCAAACCAAGACTGAAACACTAAAGGTGGAGAAGTGTCCATATTCACCAAGGATATTCACACCTCCAGGCTAGTTGCCCAACACAATGCATCTGAAATTCTCCAGGTGCAACTAACACTAGGTAAGACTGCAATCCAAATTGTAGCTTGCTACAGATCCCCCACCATGCCCCAAGGTTCTCACTACACCTTTCTAAACATACTGGAAAATAGGGTCTATATTAGATCACTGAACGCTTAGTTAAGCGAACTGTGATTAATCGACCCCATGTAAGCAAAAGCTTACAAAACTGAACTGTCAAAACAGCGGTTTTTCCAAGGGAAAAAAAATCACTGTTCTAACAAAAGAAAAAAAAAAGTAAGCACATTAAAACATGAGATTAAGTGGAGGGCTTCACCCCCCACCCCCGACGTGGGGGGCTGTGCCCCCCACACCCCCCTACTTAAATATACCAACTCTGAGACTGCACTACAGTGACGAAAATGGCAAAGTACCAAAGCAGCCAAGCAAATTCTTTCCAAGGAAAGAATTTGCTTACATGCCGCTTCGATATTTTGCAGTTTCGGTTTTCTCAGTTCGACCAAGATGCATTCAAAAACATGTGTCTTTGGTCTGCTTATAGGAACCCAGAAAATATTAAGACACAACCAAACACCTTAATACTGGGTGATTTCAACTACCTTGCCATTAACTGGGAAAACTACTCGGGTACCAACACCTTTTCCCAACGGTTCTTGGAATTCATACATTCCAATGCCCTGGATCAACTAATCCATTGTCCCACCAGAGGCACCAATATCCTAGGACCTGGTCATTACCAACATGGGAGATTCATGCTCTACACCAGTTGTCACCCCCTCATTGGTCAGGTCTGACCATAAGCAAATCACCCTTGGCATCCACATCCCAAGTGACAAGTGGAGTACCTCAGGGTTCAGTCCTGGGACCGCTCTTGTTTGGCATCTACATCTCTGAAGTACATGAAGTCAAGTTGTTATGACCTTAGACATACCTATCAACCTCTTAACACAAGAAATAATGGGGGGCGGGGGGCAAAGGCCCAAAACTAGGGACATATATGTTATTGCTCTTAGAAATGCAGAATGTTGCCTGAATAACAGGAATTGAGTTAGCATGCAGTTTCCATGGATATGAACTCTGAATCTCAAATGCATTACTTGAAGTCAAGCCTCAGTGATATGCCAGTAAATCACACATTTTGTGAGGAACAGACCCAAAATATAAGAAAAAATCTGGGCAGTCTGCAAAAATCTGGACAGTTGAGTGGTATGTCTTAGGATTCGGTTTATCTGATATTAGGGCATTAATACATATAACAACTGAATCTTTCTGTGAAATAACTTTTGACATATTTGTATTATCAGAAAAAAAAATGTTAGTGACTGTGTGAGTAGACATGACATCTCCTTGGAAGGACTATGTCTCTAAATTTAAATCTATGGTTAAAAGGAAAACTGTTCTTGCAATTTAAAACAACTGAGACAGAAGAAAATGAATTAAAATGTTTTTAAGCTTATGTCAGGATGTACAAGATATTTAAAAAGTTGAAAAGGGCAGAAGATTACAGACTGGCGGCTGGGAAGTTTATATAACTTAAAAACAGATAATAAGTTGCAGCAATTGTCTACTGTGATAATGATAAATGGAAAAGGAGAGAGTTAAGTACTGGAGACAGTCAAAAGATTGCTTTTTCTGCGGTGATGAGTCACATTTAATTCAGGATTGTACATGGGTAGTGTGGCAAGTTGGGCATTGCCAACAATTTGGGAAACCATACTGTAGAAAATGTAGAAGTAAGGAAGATTGTTGGTTTGAGTATGCACTAATTAATGAAGAAATACAAAATGAGGATAATTAGGGGGAAGAACAGGTTTTCACAAGATAGGGTGGAAGAGAATGTTGAGGTTGAGGAACTACAAGGTAAAAATACAGAAAAATATATACTAGATGAAGTTCAGAAGTTAATAAGTAATAAAGAAACACATATAAAGATGGAAAACTGATTTGGGGTATTAGAAATGGAGGAAGAAATGGTAGCTGTGAGCTCTAAGTCAGAAAAATAGGTGGAAGGTTGTATTGGGGAAGGGTGAAGAAGAGAAAAAGAAGGCCAAAATATAAACTGAAAAGAATGAAAAAAATGGAAAAAAAAGATTAATGTAAGTACACTATCACTGAATATGAATTGCTCTAAAAATTTATATTAGTGGAATGGTGATGTTTGATTGGTGTGATAAAATAAATGTTTGCTAAGATACACAGATAAGAAAAGGGGAGAATTTGAGATGATGTACAAAAGAAAAGTGGTATGAGTGTTAGGGAACATGTTCAGGTCTTGCAGTGTTATTAAAAAATGAAAAGATTAAAATATTAGATAAAATGGTGGTGGTAGCATGGATAGTTTGAATGTGTGATGTAAGAAAGGGGCAGAAGCTTCTTAGAATAGTAGTAGTGTATGTGCTTCCACTATGATTGGATGAAGTTTAACCTGGTGAGGATCAAAATCCCCAAACTGCATTCCCTGAAAAAAAAAAACAGTTTTAAGTGTTTTTGCCTGCACCCCCTGATGTCAACTCTACCGACACATAGTGATTTCCTGTGGAGAGGCTTGATCCTCAGAGGGCAAATGACAATTGGGATTTCAATCTTTGTCCTCCTATAGGCTACCCAGTGTATTTGTATACAAATGTGGGTGGGTGGTTGCCATAATGGTTAAAGTGTTTACCTTACAGACACAAGGTGCAGGGTTTGATTCTCACATAAGTTAAGCTTAAAATGACCCAAAAGGGCATTTAGCCTAGTACTAATCTATGAACCTATAATCTAAATGATAGAAAAACATTGTTTATGGAAGTTAAAAGCAATGTGACAGTAAATGTGTATGTTGAGGTGGGAGGCTTTAGTTGTAATTTAAGAAAGGATAAAATATAAATAGTGTAAGATGTAAAAATGAGAGTGGTAGTAAGTGAGGGCTGCTTAAGAATAGGTAAAAGAAGAAAATATAGTTATAAAAGAGGGTTACTTATAAAAGAGATTGATTATATTTTGTTTACAGATGATATGAAAGAAATAAAATGGAATTAGAAAAGCAAATTTTGGGCAACAATAGGACACAATGAAAATATAGTAGAAGAAGAAAAAGAGTTAAAAAGACTGGCAGGAAATATTGCATTAATGAATATCTTAAAAAAAGAAAGATGACAACTGTGGAAAGATCATACAATGATGAAGCTGTTTATGGAAGTCTGACAAAATTGTGGATGGGGTATAAAAAGAAGTTTAATACAATGTTTAAAATTAGTGAGAGAGAGAGCAATGGAAGAAAGAGAAAAAAATGGCATAAAATAAGCAAAAATAAATTTGTACAAGGATATTAAAGAATGGGAGGTGAAGTCTTGAAGAAAAGAAATTATATAAATATACTAAATGTAATATAATATAATATAATATAATATAATATAATATAATATAATATAATATAATATAGGGACAGAATGATATTTATACAAAATATTATTTGAAAGTGGGAAAACAGAAAAAAGATGGAGTTATAAAATGATATAAACAAAGGTAAAAAGTGAACCAGGTCCAGGTGGATTAGGATAGAGGTTTTATAATTTTTATTTTATTTTTATTTATTTTACATTTGTTGACCGGGCTAGTCCATCTGGATATATGTCCATTTTCAGTAGAGGCCCGGGTAGAAAAGCTCCAATGAGTATTACATGGTTTAAGAAGGTGTTACAAAAGAAGTAATAACAAATATAAAACTAACAGTAAACAACTAGTATATATATATATATATATATATATATATATATACAACTAGTATATATATATATATATATATATATATATATGTGTGTGTATATATATTTTTTTTTCAGGAAATTGCAAATTACAATCTTAAAACCAAAAAATACATAAACTACAACCTACGTGATGTGCTTCACAATCATCATTACAATACAAAAAATCAATACATAAATTTTATAAGAGGAATGCTGAAGTGTAATGAGAGTTAAAGAAAAGCTAAAAGGGGTGTAGAGAGAAAAAATAGGGAAAAAAAAGTAAAGAAAAAAGGAGAACAGAGTAAGTCTAGTTATTTGTCCAACAGAGTTTGAGAACAGGCAGTCACGTGCAGAGTTATTGGGACATAGCCATTTTATTGAGGTACTGTGTAGATGGGTAGATGGGTCTAAAAAGTGGGGGAGAGGTCTGGGATCAGATATCTGAGGGTTGATTATACCATATTTTCCACCAAAGTTGGAGAACAGGCAGTGCCCTGTTGAGTTATAGGGTGTAGTAGGGAAAAAAAATGGCAGAAGACAAGAAAAGAAATAGTATTAGTTTGGGTTACTACAAGGGCATAGCCATTTTGTATTGAGATACCGTTTTAGATTCCTTTTAAAAAGTGGGCGAGAAGTCAGAGATGAGATATCTGAGGGTAGTTTATTCCATATTTTTCCAACAGAGTTTGAGAACAGGCAGTCACCTGCAGAGTTATTAGATATGGTTGTTTTGATCAACAGTTTGTTTGTAGAGCGTAGCTGTTTCTGATTATAATAAGGTATGATGTGGCAAGAGAGTACTGGAGTTTTGGTGAGCTGGTGCAGGGTTTTGTGGGCTATTATGAGTTGTTGAAGTTCGAGCTGATTAGGAAGTTCTAGCCAACCTAGTTGTTTTAGGTTCAGGCAGTGATGTGTTCTAAAAGGGACTCCTGTAGCAAATCTAGCAATATTATTGTAAGATATTACTAGCTTATTGAGGTTTTTCTTTGATAGATTGGTGTATATGGGGGAAGCATAGAGTAAAGTAGAGATTAGGTGAGTTCTGGCTAATGTAGTTCTTGCAAGTGGAGTAAGAAAGGGTTTGATTCTGTATAGGGTTCCTATTTTTTTGTTCACTGATTTTATAGTAGTGTTGATATGATTGTCAAAGTTTAGATTGTTGTCTATTGTTATTCCTAATAATTTTGTGGTAGCATCAGGAGACATGATAGTACTGTCATTGGAAGTGATAGTGAAGTGTAAGGGGATGTGCCTTCAGGTTGGTGTGAAGAGAAACAGTTTAGTTTTAGGTTCATAGGTTCATAGGTTCATACTAGGCTATCTGCCCTGGGGCAATTATAAGCCTAGCCCGATTCTGTATGGCTTACGCCACCCCTTGATTTGAGTATACTGTGCCCTTTTTAAGGTTTAGTTTACTGTGCCTCTGTCTAATAGTGACACGGGAGTAATCCCTGGGACAAACCTGTGATCCCCCATCCACATATCAAGATTCTTCCTGAAGAGATTCAGTGAGGTGCTCTGCCTCACATGAACTGGAATGCTATTCCAGAGCGAAGGGAGCCTCTGGGTTATGAACCTGTCCCTCCAGCAAGTTCTATTTATTTCTGTGCTGAGGTTCAAGTCCTTCGAGCGTGTGGCTCTAAGGGATTTAGATTTACTGAGGTGGAGCATGTCCATTAATTCTGGATTTGACATAGCTTTGTATGTCAGGCATAGATCGCCTCGAAGTAGGCGGTATGCAACTGAGTAGAGCTGGGTTTTTTTTAACCGAGCAGCATATGGCATCTGTTTGAGACCCTTGATCCTCTTGGTGAGATACTTTTGGGGTCTTTCTAATTGCTGCAGGTGTCGGGTAAGGTACATCCCAAAGGGGGAATTGTATTCTATGATGGGCCTGATGAGGGATGAATAAAGGGGCACGATTACCTCTCTTGATCTAGATGTGAAACCCTTCGTGATGAGGTGGGCTATGTAGAAGGTCTTTCTAACCACTTTGGCAATGTGGTTTTCAAAGGAGAGATTGCTATCAACTTGGGTCCCCAGGTCCCTAATAACTTTCTCTGTACTTAATGGGTTTCCGCCTATGTGGTAATTTGTGGGCATATTGTTTTTGCCAAAGGGTATGACTATACATTTTTTGGTATTTAGCTTTAAACCATGGCGCTGGCACCAGTTATCTGTCTCTGTGAGACCTTTTTGAAGGATGTTTGTGTCAGCTGGAGAGTCGATTATGGCACCCAGTTTGCAGTCATCTGCGAACTTGGTGAGCCATAGTCCTCCACGTTGCCTGTACCTCGGAAAAGTATATACCGAACAAGAGTGGTCCCAGGACAGAACCCTGTGGGACGCCACTTGTGACCGGTTTCAAGTCTGACATGGCTCCAGCAACTCTCACTCTGTGAGTTCTGTCTTTGAGCCAGTTTGCGACCCATCTTGTGACATAGGGGTTTATATTTAAGCTGGATAGCTTATCTATGATGCCCGAGTGGGGTATTGTGTCAAATGCCTTTGCAAGGTCCAGATAGGCTGTGTGGACTACCTTCCCTTCATCTATGGCTTTGGTGACTGTTTCAAAGAAGTCAACCAGGTTCAAAAGGCAGGATCTGCCCTTGACAAAGCCGAACTGGGTAGGATCTAGTGTCTGTAGGTCCCCAATGTCTATGTTTATGAGTTCCATGATGATCCCCTCCATAGCCTTGCAGAATAAGCTAGTCAGGCTTATGGGGTAATAGTTTCCAGGGTCCGTAGAGGCTCCACCTTTGTGGAGTGGGACCACTGTTGCTGTATGCCATTCTGTGGGCACATATCCTGTAGTGAGGCTGAGATTGTATAGCTGTTTTATTTGAGGGATTAGTTCCTCTTGGAGTTCATGTAGGATGCAACCTGGGACGCCATCTGGTCCCATGGAAGCAGTGTTTTTTGCTTTGGAGAGGGCAACCTTCACCTGAGCATTAGAGATGTTTGGGAGGCAGCCCTCTGCCGGAATATATACTTGCTCTTTTGGGGGGGAGGGGGTGGAGAAGTTTGCACTGAACCTGTCTGCCAGGATATTGGCGATGTCTGTGGGTTCAGTGTATTTTTTGTCATTTAGAATCAACTCAGAACAAGTCTGGGAGTTGCATCCCAGGTTCCTAACATAACTGAAAAAAGCCTTATGATTGTCTTTGGTGTGCTGTGCAATTTTTCTCTCGAAGCTGGCCTTGGAGGATTTTATGAGGGATCGTAATTTTTTGCTAGTACTGATCAGAGATGCCTTCCCTATTAGGGATTTTGCTCTACCATGTAGTAGCTTCCTCCTTCTGTTGTACAGCTTATTTATGGCAGGGGTCCACCAGACTGGACGCCTGCCTTTGGATGATTGGGTCTCGGTTTTGTTTGGGATAGCATGATCCATGCATTCCTGGAAATGTCTGTAGAATGCGTTTATATAGGATTCTGCAGTTTGGGCCGTAGTTTCCACTGGCCCTGGGGCCTTGAAGGATTCCACTTCAGTTTTGATAAGTGAGAAATTCGCTTTTGAGAAGTTTTTCACTGTGGTTTTCTGGGCTGGGGATGGGGTCAGGATGTGGACATCCAGTGAAATTAATTTATGGTCTGATCTTACCAATGAGGGATATACTTCTGGTGGGGAGCATAGAGTCCCCATGTTGGTAATGATCAGGTCTAGTATGTTGTCCCCTCTTGTGGGAGTGGTGACTAGTTGTTCCATAGCATTTGAGTTTATAATTTCCAGGAACCTTTGGGCTAAGGTGCTGGGGCTTGAGTAGTGCTCCCAGTCAATGTTTGGGTAGTTGAAGTCACCCAATATAATGGTTTTCGGAGAGATCTTCATGTTCTCCAATGTTTTCAGGAAAGCCGAGTGTGATTCCTGACTTTGAGAGGGTGGTCTGTAGGATGCTATAAACTGAAAAGCAGTCTTGTCCACTGTTAGTTGCACATGGATGGTCTCTGATACTTCGTGCAATGCCACTAACCTGGAGGTGTGGATATCCTTGATAAATATGGAAACTCCCCCTCCTTTTGTGGTTCAGTCCAGGTTTTGGGGCCGAAAAACATGATATGAGGTATAGCCTGGTAGTGCTGGGGTGCTCTCTGGAGCCTTGAACCAGGTTTCTGTCACTGCACAGATATCGATGTCCTCCATACTGAGGAGAGCTTCGAGTGCATGCATCTTGAGGTTAAGACTTCTGGCATTAAGCAGCCTTACCCTTAGTTTCTTGTTCCTTGTGCTGACTATGGGGGTGGTTTGACTTTTGAGCCCTGCATAAAAAAGGCACTATGGGGGTGGCAAGAGCCCTTTCCAATATCCGAAAGCCCAGTGGTGACAGGTGCAAGCCATCCCTAGCGAAGCAACGTGGCTTGTCGAGCATGTCATCCCAGGCTGACAGACACTGGATCCCCTTTGAATGACACCAAAATTTTAGCCAATTGTTAAAATCGATCATTTTGTCTTTGTACTGTGGCATCATTCTAGGTGAGGGTAAGATGCTGCTCAAGGTCAGGGTCATACCAGCCTGGGCTACATGATCAGAGAGCTCCTTTATGTCTCTTTTCATGTAGTCCAGGGAGGCACGTCTCAGGTCATTCACACCAGCATGTACAATGACTGAGTCATATTTGTATTTGCTTTGGAGTGACCTTAGTGCTTGTGTTATGTGGCGGATCCTAGCACCTGACAGGCAGCTCACCATGACCTTCTCTTTATTCAGCCTAGTGAGCAGGACGTCAGTGTATCTGACAATAGAGTCACCTATTACAAGAGTATCAGGTGTGTTATTCAGCCTTAAGGTCTGTGGCTGCTTGGCACACTGACTTTGTGGGCTATGTGTTGTGTGTGTTTTGTTTTGAGGTAGCGTTTGCTTGGATGTCTGCTTTGGACGTCTCTGTTGCTTAGGTAGATTTTTATTTAGAGCCTCCAAATATGTTTTTGTGTATTTATGTGTTTGGTTTGCTGATGTGGTGGGACTATGTGATACTGGAATTGTGTTGTGTGAGGTTACCTTCTCCTCCTGACTGGTTACACCAGTTTTGAGATGAGAGAGCTCAGCTTCCAGTTTGGCTAAATAGTTGCATCTCTCACATATATTTGAACCTGTTTGGAGGAGGAGAGGGTTGTCCGTGTACAAGAGGCAGTTGTAACATTGCCTCAAAATTCCCAGATTCACCAGCTGGACTGGAGAGGAAACCATTGACTGACCTTTGGACATGCTAGAGTAATATAGGGAAACTGAATTTAAGATGGACCAATAGAGGACAGGGTAATCATAGAGAGTATAAGAGTAAGTAGTGCTTATGGTTTAATAGTGCTAACTTGTAGGATTACTTAATTGGACCAGTGAAGGGCCTTAGAATGAGAATATGTTGTTTAAATTGAGAGATAGAGCAGTTCTAAGGGAAAAAGTGAAGAGCAGACTTTGTGGAGCCAGGAATAGTTTAAACCCAATTTTGCAGCGCTGCCCGCTGGTGCGCTATGCACAAAAAGCATAAAAGCAAAAGAGGGTTTTAAGAGGGGAAGATGAAGGAGTTTGGAATTGACCCAAAATGGCCAATAAAACTACAGTTTCAAGTCAGTAACCACTCCCACAGGGGCTGGCAGGCTGCTCAATGTTTTTCACTGCCACTGATCAACAGAGAGACTTCCCTTTAGCCCAAGCAAAAAATGGCCTCCAAGAAACTTACAAACAGTTCAAGAACAGCAAGCCTGTAACTGAACTTTTTTAAATCTCAGAAAAGTGGGAAAAAAGCAAGATTTTTTTGTTTTTGTTTTTCAGAGATAGCAGAGGTTCACAAGTATCAACAAGTTATAACAGTGCAGTAAATGACCCCCCACAAGAGTGCTAGGCCAAAGACAGATAAAATGCAAGTTTTGGGAAAAAAACGATTTTAAAAATAAGTGCAAACAGGAAATTCAGTAAACAGCTCTAGGCTGTGCTCTAAATACAGTTACTAATGTAGAAATCAAGTTTAACAAGCCAGAAAATGCTCAAAATGCAGCTATGCAGAAAAACTTAGTAAATAAACAGAGGAAAAATACTTAAAATCTCAAAAGTGGCTCCTTTCTTCTCTCAGCATTTTCTCCTCTTGGTGGGTGCTTCACCAACAGCCAACAAGCCTGAAAAGACGCCAAAACCATGAGGCAACCAGGTTTTAAGAGGGGAAGATGAAGGAGTTTGGAATTGACCCAAAATGGCCAATAAAACTACAGTTTCAAGTCAGTAACCACTCCCACAGGGGCAGGCAGGCTGCTCAATGTTTTTCACTGCCACTGATCAACAGAGAGACTTCCCTTTAGCCCAAGCAAAAAATGGCCTCCAAGAAACTTACAAACAGTTCAAGAACAGCAATCCTGTAACTGAACTTTTTTAAATCTCAGAAAAGTGGAAAAAAGCAAGATTATGTTTGTTTTTTTGTTTTTTCAGAGATAGCAGAGGTTCACAAGTATCAACAAGTTATAACAGTGCAGAAAATGACCTCACACAAGAGTGCTAGGCCAAAGACAGATAAAATGCAAGTTTTGAGAAAAAAAACGATTTTAAAAATAAGTGCAAACAGGAAATTCGGTAAACAGCTCTAGGTTGTGCTCTAAATACAGTTACTAATGCAGGAATCAAGTTTAACAAGCCAGAAAATGCTCAAAATAGGCGGCTATGCAAATAAACAGAGGGTAGGCAGCGATGTGAGAACCATTGTTCTACAGTGTTAAAGGCTTTTTGGGTAAGAGACTGGAGTTCTGTTTGAGAGGTAGATGTACAGATAATGGTAGAATCATCTGCATATTGAATACAGATAGTATTTGGGATAGCTGATTGCAGGTCCTTGATAAAGATGGAAAAAAGTAGTGGGCCTAAGATGGAGCCTTGTGGCACCTCAAGAGAGATGGGAAGATGATCAGATAGTGAATTTTTCCAAAATACTGCCTGCTGTCGGTTTTCAAGGTGAGATTTAAACCAAGTTATGGCAGGAGTATCAAGTGAAAGAGAAGTCAGAATGTGCAGAAGTAGTTGGTGGTTCACCATGTCAAAGGCTTTAGATAAGTCGATGAAAAGTGCAGATAAAAGACTATTATTGTTGCGATTAAAGTTGATGGAGTTTGTAAATGAGAGCAGTGCGGTGGTGGTACTGTGGGAAGGTCTAAAACCATGCTGACAATTGGCTAGTAGGTTGTTTTGTAGAAGGTGATTTAGCAGTTGTTTATGGATACATTTTTCCATAATTTTAGCAATGGGGGATAATAGTGCTATAGGACGATAGTTAGAGAAGTCCTTAGAGTTTCCCCCTTTGTGTAGTGGGATGATATGAAATATCTTCCAGATTGAAGGGATAGTTCCTTCATTAATAGATCTATTTATCAAAATAGAAATGGGATAGGCAATGGCTTTAGCTCCTATTTGCAGGAACTCAGCAGGAAGTTTGTCTGTGGAGGGGGTGGTAGGTTTAAGTTTTTGGAGTAAAGATGAGATTAAGGAAGTAGGAATAGGTAGTAGATGAAATGTGGGGGGTGGATTAGCAAAAGATGGAAGTAGCTTAGAGGTATCAGGAGATAGGTGACTAGCAAGAGTTTGAATATTGTTTGTGAAGAAAGAGTTGAAAGCGTTAGCTGTTTGTGTGGGATTGTCTGGGTTAGAGTCTTGTGGGTCGGGTGTTATAGATTGCCCTGGGGATAGAGGATTATTAATGCTGGTCCAGAATTTTTTAGGTTCCATGTTGGATGCTTGTTGTAGATGAAAGTAGTAGTTCTTTTTGTCTGTCAGGGTGGCTTTTTTTGTACTATTTCTACATTCTCTAAAGATTTGACGGTCAGCCAGGTACTTAGTGGTGCGCCATTTTGCCCAGGATTTGTTTCTGATAATGATTTTTTGTCTAGTATTGTTGGTCAGCCAGGGAGCTGGTTTGGCTTTGGTTCTGATAGTACGTATATGTCAAGAATAGCAAAGAATGTGGAATTGAAGTACTGTACTGCATCATTAAGAGGAAGAAATTTTAGAGGAGACCAGTTACATTGTCTCAGTTCTGTCAGAAAGGATTTTGAGTTAAATTGCTTTTTAGAACGTAATGTTCTGACTGTGTTTGGAAAAATTAGATTGGTTTTATGCCTAATAATATATGTTAAAGAGTGGTCACTTAGATCATCTGGAAGGGAGCCAGTTTTATAGGTTTGTTGGAGGGTGTTAGTAAGTATCCAGTCTAAAGTGGTATCCTTGTTATTGATTTTATTAGTTCTGGTAGGGCAGGTAATTAGTTGTGAGAAGCCATGTAGGTTTATGTGGGAGGTGGGGTTTGAGTTGTTACAGGAATTCCAATTAATATTTAGCTTACCTAAGATTAATGTTTCTTGTGGGAGATTAGTGGAGAGCCAACTGAGGATATTCTCAAGAGCATTAATGTTATTTCCTGGGGGAAGATACATACAAATTATGTATATGGCTTTTCTTTTGTTGACTTGAAGTTTAGAGCAAATTATTTCGGCACTATTGACTAGGGGAAGGTTCAGATTTAAAGTGCTGATTTGTAGCTGGGTTTTATAGAGAATTGCTACACCTCCCCCTTTTTTGTTGAGTGGTCAAATCTAATGATGTCATACCCAGGTGGGGAGATTTCATTGTCTTTAATGCTAGGTTTTAGCCATGTTTCTGATAGGCAGAGGACGTCAAATTGGTTGACATCTAGCAGGGCATGGACTTGAGAAATTTTATTACAAATGCTACGTATGTTGAGATGGGCTATAGTGAGTGAATTGGTAGATTTGTTAGGTAGTGCAGGCCTAGTTGTGTTATTGTTGTAGTTTCCTATGGTCTGGGTATGGTGTGGGCCAGGGTTTGGATGAATGTCTCCATCCAATAGTGAGTGGGGGAGTGTTGAGTGTTTAGGTTGTAGAGGTTTCCAAAAGTAGTCAATTAATTTTCTAGTTTTTTGGTTGTAGAATTTAATGTGGGCTAGTCTGTGGTATTTGGCTAGTAGGTAGTTGGGCTTGTAAATGAGATTCAGGAAGGTTGCAGAAAAAGGTGTTATAGGTATAGAGGTGTGTATGGAGGGAAAGTTAAGGGTAGAGTACAAAGGTAGTTCATAAGATGTTAAGATATAGGTAGTTGCTAGAGGAGTTATAAGTGAAATGATAATCAATATTTGAATTAGAGAAGGGTTCACTGTAGTGTGCATTGTTGAGGAAGTGGAAATGAGAGAGAGAATGAGAAATAATAGTAAGTTTATATGAGGTAGAGGAGGAGGAGAGCTGGGTAATTGGTAGGTGAGATGTGTATGATAGGGGTGGGAGTGTTATAGATGTGATTTGTTTGATTGGTGTGAGTAAGGTAGGGGTGTGGTTTCTGGAGGGATAAAAGTAGGAGCACTGGGGGTGGGTGGGAATTGGGGGAAGGGTAGGGGAGTGGAGTGAGCCCGAAGGCTGACGGAGCAGTAGAGACAAGAGAGCAGAATATAGAGGAAGACAATCAGTGAAGTGGGAGACTCAGCAGGTAAGTCTAAAGGTAGGAGAATGTAGACAATGTTCAGAGGCTAAAAGGAAGAAAGTCAGGAAGGTAGAGGAGAAGACAATGATAAGGATGCCTTAGGACAAGGAGAGTTAATATATAAGTGAATCCGAGGAAACTGGGAACAGAGTTATGGGGGTAAGGATACAGAAATAGGGTAGAAAATACAGTACAGAAAGTTAATTATTGAGAAAGCTAAGTACTGAGACGCCACCTAGTGGTCAGTCGAGATGTCTCCTGCTGGATTTGAGGGTCTAAGGGGGAGTGACGATGAAGTAGTTTGAGTGAAGGGGATAAATAAAGGAGGTATGGATAATATAAAAGAAAGAAGAGAAGGACTGGGGGGGGGCTGGCTGCTGGCTAGCCTACCTGAGAAGCTTGCCTAACCTAGTAAAGTCTTAACATTTATCTTGTTTCAGTTTATTTGTTTCAGCATCAATACATACTTTCAATGTCTTTCCAAAGGAAATGTTTCTCTGGTAGTTGTAAGTTAATGTCCTTAGTTTGCCCTAATGTTCCAAGGCGTCTGGCTGGGAATATGCAGGTGTTTGGTGCAGGGAAAAGGCATAGAGTATCAACTTAGAGAGCAGGTAAAGATGTTATGCAGACACAGTTGCTTGTGTAATCACAGTCAACAACAATACGTTGTAGCTCTATCAAACATTTATAACTCCATTTAGTACCAAAAGCTACTAAGAATTCAGAGCAGTAATAACTTAAATAGTAAGCAAAATGTATCACAGACACAGTTGGATATATTACCACAGTAAATAGCAATACTTTGTAGCGTTTTCAGAATTCTATGACTCCTTTTAGTGCCCGTAACTACCGAGATTTTGGGGCAGTACTAAACCTGAACAGTGAACTGAGATAAGGTAGGGAGGAGCAGTAAAAACAGTTAAAGAGGAGTAGTCCTTTGTTAATTTAACACTGCAACTTATAGTATTAGCAGATATTAGCAGTTACAACCTCCTTATAATTCACAGTAAAATAGGGTTGATACCATGTTGGATTAAGGGAGGGTGAGAATATTGTTTTACAGATTAGCAGTAAGAGAACCGCATGATTCAGTATCCGTGCATGTCTTTAGACAGCTCAGGTGATTATACCAGTCCCCAGTATTCAGTGTAAATAAGGCTAGTTAAGTAGAGGGCAGTATGCGTTTATAGAGATGCTGCATCAAACTATAAAGTTCCCGAACATAGGAAAATTACTATATTTGGTTTTAAAAAGTATAGTAGTGGTCATAAAAAGTAGCGACCAGGAAAGGAGACCTTTACTAAGTAATTATTACTGAAAAACAATCTTATGAGCAGACAACTTCATTATAAAGAAATGCCCAACAATGAAAATTATATTTTTCTGGAAATATTAAATAAATGGATGAAGGAAAGTATAAAAACAGAACAACAGATTTTAAGGGAGATTATAAAATGTGTGTGGAAAATGGGTATAGGGAAGAAATAAAAAAATCGAGACCAATTACTTTGGGAAATACTGATTAAAGAATATATATGAAGATTATTCAGAAAGTAAGGGAGATGTCATGAAAGAATAACTGGACAAAGGAATGTCTAGAGTTAAAGGGGAAAAAGCAAATGAAATGATAATGAAGATTAAAGAGGTGGTTGACTGTATAGATAAGGTGGATGGTGAAAGAAAGGTATATGATGTGGCTAAGATATCTCATAGTATTAATCGTGGGGAAATGTTGAACATTTTAATAGAATACAAGGTAGGAGAAAAAATAATAAGGACAAGAGAGGTCATCTTATGAAAATTCTTTTGTCTCTGTGAGGGTGAATGTATGGCTAGGGAAAAAGATAAGGCATGGAAGAGAGGTAAAGCAGGGTTATGCATTTTGCCTGTGGTTGTTTCTTATGGTAAGGAGTGCATTTATACAAACAATTAGATCAAGGTTAGAAGATGGTAGATAAGTTAAGGAAGGGATCAAGCTACCATTAATGTTAACCTATGTAAATTATTTGGTTTTAGTAGCCAAGAACAAACAGTTGGAGATGGAGATAATTATCTGAAGAGAGCAAATTTTGGGTACAGCAGGATTAGAGTTAAATAATTCAAAATGTAAGGGGTTCTGAGAAGTAATGAGAATCACGGTAATGTATATTATCAGAAGTAAAATTGATGTTTTAGGGGTTAAGTTTGGAAGGAAACAAATAGTAACATACAATGGATACAAGTTCTAAAGAATTCAGTGGTACTAAGAAATAGAGCACATATGTTAAACGCATATAGTTTGTGAAAGCTAGCATATGTAGGTGGTGTTTGCATGTTTCAAATCTGTATGAAAAGTGAGTTCTTTTGTATCTTTTTTTTTTTTTTCAGGAACAAGGTTGAATCCAGTCAACAGATGCATAGTTTATTCTGTAACAGAAAAGGAGGCTTGAATTTCATTAAGGCAGGTATTTTGGTTTTGGTGTTAAAAAACTGTTTACAAAATGACAATAAGAGGACATTTGTTACTTGAAAAATATAAAGATATGTGGATAGGTGGGGTAAGAAAAGGAAAAGAAAAGCAAACGGTTTAGAAGGCAAGGAATAGGAAAGTAAAATAAAGACAACGAAAATTTATATAAATGAAGCAGAAATGGAAAAGGAGGAATGGTGTAAAAATAATGAAAGTAAACCATTACATTCATTCTTGGGGAAATGGGGGGGGTTGAATACAAGAAAGTAATAAGGAAAATGCAGGAAAATCTGAATCCTTTTTTAAGCCTGTGAATTTCTCTGGCATTTATTATTAAACAAACTGCCAGACAAAGCATACATGAAATATAAAATGATACAAAAAAGAATGTGTAACGAATGTAATAGTGAAGTGGCATCATGATATTGTTTTTTGGATTTTTAGAAAAATGAGTTTTTTTGAAACTATTCAAAGATGTTTATGATTGGAATGTATTAAGAAACACTGATATGGACATAGTGGTGTATACAAAAATATAAGGGTGGGATTGAAAATGAAACTGAAAAATGGAATAAAATTTGATGTATTGCTATTTGGTGTTAATGGAAAAGAAGACATAAAGAACCTGTATAACAAAAGGAAAGATCATGATAAAGTAATATATGATACAAATAAATGACTATAGTTGAAAGGGTGGGGGCTGAAATGGTTGTTAAATGTATTTAAAGAAATTGATATGCATGTTATATTAACAGGTATAAAGTCTGATATAAAGTGTAAATATAATAAAGTATAAATAATGAACATTTTGATATAATAAAGCAACCCCCTACTCTATTTTCAGTAAGTGCTGTGGGATCTTTTAAATCCACAAGCTACCACCTACTCAGGCTGACAGGACATCAGTTTAATATTTCATTTGAATTACAGCACACTCAGAAGTGCAGCATCCACCTTATCTGCACTGCAGTGTCAGTATTAGAAAAATTAATCCACACGCCTAGTGTGAGAATAGAATCCAGGGCCATCTCAGCACCAAAGGACTATGCAACCTGCTGAGCCACTGACCCTGACAAAATGCTTCATTTTCTACTTAGTATTATTTTAGTATATAAATAAGGAGCATTGTAGGAGGCTAGAGTACAGTATGGGTGGTTAGAGTTATGAGGGAATGAGGATTTTAAAATTTAGTAGGTTGTGGTGAGGGGAAATAAGATGGTTGGATAACTAGGAGATATACAGTACATGTCCATGAAAGATTATGGAGGGAGAGATGTGGTAGTCAGAAGTAGTGTGGTAGAAATGGGTGACTATAAACAGATATAATGTAGTGAAATACATGTAGATACAACTTAATTTGCAATTAGAAAATTGTGGATAATATAAGAGAGAAATAGAAGAATAAAATTGTGTTAGGGTAACATAAGAAACAGAACAACTAAAATTTGGAATGACATCATTCAGGGTTTGTAAAGCACATAGGTTCATTGGTGTGTACTAGTCTATTGGCCCTGGAGCCTTTACAACCTAGCTTATAGGATTACCCTGGCATTGTGCCACCCTACCCTAGTTCCCAGTGCCTCTGTCGAGTAAAGCCACTGCAGTGATCCCTGGGGTGAATTTTTCTATTTCCCATCCACTCATCAAGATTTCTCTTGAAGAGGGCCAGTGAGGTGCTCTGCTTGACATGTATGGGAAGTCTATTCCATAGCATGGGCAGTCTTTGGGTTATGAACCTGTCCCTCCAGCATGTTTTGTTGATTGTGGTAATGAGTTTGAAGTCTCTGGAGCATGTGGTGCACAGGGATTGAGATTTCTTTAGATGTAGCATTTCTAACAGAGCTAGGTCAGACATGGCTTTGTAAGTCACGTAGAGATCACCTCTAAGTAGGCAACATGAGACAGAGAATAGTTGAAGTTTTTTGAGTCTGTCCATACAGGACAAATGTTTAAGGCCTAGGATCCTCTTTGTGTGGTACTTTTGTGGACTCTCCAGTTGTTGCAGGTGTTTAGTGAGGTACATGCCAAATGGGGCATTGCATTCAATGACTGGCCTAATGAGGGAAGAGTAGAGGGAGACAATGACCTCCTTCTTCCTAGATGCAAAACCCTTAGTAATGAGATGTGCAAATAGAAGGACTTTCTGACCACAGTGGCAATGCGGTTGTCAAAAGAGTGGTTGCTGTCAACCTGTGCTCCCAGATCTCTTATAACGGCTTCTGTGTTCAGTGGACTACCATCAATGTGGTAATTCATGGGAACCAGGTTTTTCCCAAAGGGGATGACAACACATTTTTTGGCATTGAGCTTAAAGCCATGGTTCTGACACCAGTCGTTGGTCTCAGTGAGGCCTTTTTGTAGGATGTCAACATCACTTCTGGAGTTAATAATAGCTCTCAACTTGCAATTATCTGTGAACTTTGTCAGCCAGAGTCCCTTTATGTTGGCCTGGACTTCAGAGAAGTAGATACCAAACAGGAGAGGACCCAGGATCAAACCCTGTGGGACTCCACTCGTGACTGGTCGGCAGTCTGACTTGGAGTCAACTACTTTCACACTGTGGGTTCTACCTGTGAGCTAGTTTGCAACCCACCTAGTGATATAGAGGTTGATGCCTAGTTTAGTGAGTTTTTCTATGATTCCTGAGTGGGGAATGGTATCAAAGACCTTGGCCAGATCAAGGTAGGCTGTATGAACCACCTTGCCTTCATCCACAGCTCTGGTGACTGACTCAAAGAAGTTGACCAAGTTGAGCAGGCATGATATACCCTTCACAAAACCAAATTGTTTGGGATCCAGAGTTTGGAGATTCCCTATATCCTTGTTTATTAGGTCCATGATGATGTGTTCCATAGCTTTGCATATCAGACTTGTCAGGCTAATGGGGCAATACTTCCCAGGGTCTGTAGTTGCTCCTCCTTTGTGGAGAGGGATGACTGTAGCAGTGAGCCATTTGGTAGGGACAAAGCCTGAGGTGAGGCTGTGGTTGAACAGGGCATACAGGTGAGGTGCCAGTTCACTTTGTAGGTCATGTAGAACACAGACAGGGATATTGTCAGGTCCCATAGAAGCTGTATTCTAGGCCATGGACAGTGCCATTTTCACCTGTGCAGCAGTAATACTGGGTGCCTGGCAGTCTTCTGGTCTCTTGACTGTTCCTTTTGGGGGGGTGAGAGGGGTAAAGTTGCACTGAATCTGTCGGACAGTCTATTGGCAATATCTGTTGGCTCGGTATAGGAGGTACCATTGTGTAGTAGCTCAGAGCAAATCTGGGTATTGCCATGGATATTCTTTACATAACTACAGAAGGCCTTGTGGTTGTCTTTACTATCTGCTGCAATTTTGTTTTCATAGCTACCTTTAGAGGATCTGATGATGGATCTCAACTTTTTGTTGAGGCTGATAAGGGAGTTTTTCCAGTCTTGGGACTTCACCTTATTCCACATCAGTTTCCTCCTTCTGTTGTAGAGTTTGTTTATGGAAGGGGATCACCAGACTGGCTTCCTTTTTTTGGAGGAGAGTGTCTTGGTTCTATTGGGTATGGCGAGATCCATGCATTTGTGTACATGTTCATACAGTGCATTGGTGCATGATTTGGCAGTCATGCAACTATTCTCCATTTGCTTGGATGCGGTAAAGTTAGCCACCTCTGTTTTTAGGAGGCCAAAGTTAGCTTTGGAGAAGTTTTTCATGGTGGTTACCTTTGCAGGGGGGGGGGGTGGATTTCCAAAGTGATTAGTTTGTGGTCAGATCTAACCAGGGAGGAGCTGACTGCTGGTGTAAAGCAATGGTCACCCATGTTAGTAATGACCAGGTCAAGGCTGTTGCTACCTCTAGTGGGGGTAAGAACAAGCTGGTCCAGGGCATTGGAGTTAATGAATTCCGGGAAACATTGGGCAAGTGTATTGGTACATGAGTAGTTTTCCCAGTTAATGGAGGGGTAGTTGAAGTCACTCAGTATGAGAGCATTAAGTTGGACCCTAATATTCTCCAGGGTACTTAGGAATATGGAGTCTGAGTCTTGGGACATGGTTGGGGACCTATAGCAGGCTATGACCTGAATCGCTGTCTTACCCAATGTTAGCGGCACCTGAAGTATCTCAGATGTGTTATGTTAGACTACCAGTCTGGAGGTATGTGCATCCTTTGTGAATATGGAAACACCACTGCCTTTGGAGCTTCAGTCCAAGTTGTGGAGCCAAAAGGTGTGGAATGAGTTATAGCCTGGTACTGCTTTCTGCTGCCTTGAACCAGGTCTCTGTTACAGCACAAAGGTCGATGTTCTCCATTTTAAGGAGTGCTTTGAGTGAGTGCATTTTCAGATTTAGAGTAACATGACCCTCAGATTGCATTTGTTTGTAGCTGTTATGGTGGTAATTTGGTCTTTGGAACACTGCCTAAAAAGGCACTATAGGAGTGACAAGAACCTTAGCCAGTATCCAGAAGCCCAGGGGTGACAGATGCAGGCCATCTCTGGAAAAGCATCAAAGTCTGTCAATCATGTCATCCCAGGCAGACAGATACTGGATCTCCTTAAAATAACACCAGAAACTTAGACAATTGTTCATAGGTTCATAGGTAGGTAGTAGGCTATCTGCCCAAAGGCACTTATAAGCCTAGCCAGAATGTGTTGGCTTTCACCGCCCCCTTAGATTAGTTCCCTGTGCCTCTGTCCAGCAGAGCCACTGAAGTGATCCCCAGGGTAAACTTACTGTTTCCCATATACTCGTCAAGGTTTCTTTTGAAGAGTGTTAGCGAGGAGCTCTGCCTAATGTAGATTGGAATCTTATTCCAAAGCATGGGAAGTCTCTGGGACAGGAATCTATCCCTCCAGCACGTCCTATTTATTGTTGTGGTGAGGTTTAGATCCCTAGAGCGTGTGGCTCGAGGGGATAAGGTTTTTTTTAGGTGGAGCATGTCCATCAATTCTGGGTTGGACATGGCCTTGTATGTCAGGCAGCAATTACTTCTGAGTAGGCGGTATGCAATCGAGTACAGCTGGAGTTTCTTCAGTCGAGCTGCATAGGGCATCTGTTTGGGGCCAGTGATCCTCTTGGTAAGGTGCTTCTGTGGTCTTTCCAGCTGTTGCAGGTGTCTTGTAAGGTACATCCCAAATGGGGCGTTGTACTCTATGATGGGTCTGATGAGTGATGAGTAGAGGGGAAAAAAATAAATAAACAGTCTCTGCAAGGCTCAAACCCAGGACACTGCACACCATAGCCAAAGTGATTTTCCACTAAGCCATGTCAGATATATGTTGAAATAAATAATTTTCTCCTTGTACTGTGGTATCATTCTGGGTGATGGTAGGATGCTGCTCAGGGCTATTGTCATACCCACCTGGGCTACATAATCTGAAAGCTCCTCCATGTCTCTTTTCATGTAGTCCAGGGAGGTATGTCTCAGGTCATTCATGCCCACATGTGCAATGACAGAGCCATATTTGTACCTGCTGTTGAGGGACCTGAGTGCATGCATTATGTGGCGGATCCTGGTGCCTGACAGATAGGGTATTCAACCTAGTGAGTGAAACATCAGCATGTCTCACTATCAAGTCACCTATTACTAGTGTGCTGTGCATGCTGTTTTGCCTTAGGGACTTTGGTTGAGTGGCACACTGTTTAGGAGAGTTATGTGTCTCATGATTAGTGTTGTGTTTTGGTGGTTGAGTACATTTCTGCCTTGGAGGTCTCTGCTCTTTGGGTAGATTTATTTATTTATTTATTATCAGTTTGATTACTGGGGAAGTCCACTGGGCCAAGAAGTGCCCATTTTCAGTGGAGGCCCGGGGAGAAAAGCTCCATAAACAATTTAATACATATAGGATACAAAATGTAGGATAAAGGTTGCAAAGTGAAATACATACAATGCAGGTTTGCAAAATATCAATAAAGGTTACAATGTGAAAATACAAGAGTTGGATTCAAACATTTGAGACATAGTATACATTATGAGATGGTTTAACAACTTGACTGCAGAGGGGTTTTTTTTTTTTTTGTTTTTTTTTAATAATATTTACATGTTAGGAGTTAGTTAAATCTGCTGGTTCTAGATCCTTAGATAAAATAGAAAATAAAGAGAGTGTAGTGGAGAGGGAGTAGAGGGGAGCTTAGTGGGGAGTCCCTAGGATTTATGTGGGGTGAAAGCAGGATTTTTATTGAGAGCCTCCATGAAGGTGGGTGTGTGGTTTGTGTTTTTATGTGAAGGCAGTGCTGGTGTGTGTTCTGGAGGGCTATGTGTTCCATGTGGTGTGGTGCAAGTGTTGATCTTCTCCTCTTGACCAGCTATTCCAGTCTTGGCTGGAGAGTGCATGGCGTCTAATTTGGATATCTCAGAAGTCTGAATGTTGGGAGGTAAGAGGAGAGCGTTGTCAGTGTGCATGAGGCAGTTGCTACATTGCCTGAGGATGCCCAAGTTCACCAGGTTAATAGGAGAAAGCACAGAGAACTGACCTTTAGACGTGCCTGGAGGGGTGGGCATAAATAATAAGCACTGGAGCTGTTTCCTTGTAGAACATTTAGTGCTGGCAGCACTTTTGTGTGCTACAATAATTGCAACCAGAAGTCTGGTAAAGTGCTATACTAATAAGGTAGTAAAAGTGCAGGAGAGGAGAGAACTAGCAGATCTAAGGGAAAAACTGAAGACCAGACTTTGGCACCACTCAGAAGCTTACAAACAATCCTGGATGCAGCAAATCTGTATCTGGACTAGATTAGTTACAGAAAAGGTGGGAAACAAGCACAAACATGGGCTTTTAAACCAGAAAGTTGAAAGAGATTGAAAAACTGCCCAAACAGCCAATAAACTATCATTTCTGGGCCAGAAACCTCTCCTCTTGTGGTAGATAGGTTACCTAGTGCTTACCACTCCCACTGATAAACTAGAAGGCTTCTTTCCAACAAAGAATGGCTTGGGGGGCTCAGAAGCTTACAAACAGTCCTGGATACAGCAAATCTGTATCTGGAGTAGACTAGTTACAGATAAGGCAGGAAACAAGCTGAGAGTTTTTTTTTTTTTTTTTACAGAAAAGCAGCTAAAACAGCACTAAAAAACAATTCAAATGCAGTGCAAGCTAGCATACTTGAGTGTGTAGCAGTATTAAAGCAACTACAGTTTAAATAAATGCAATTTATTCAAAATGTATTCTGAACTGAATTCAATTATTATTTTATTCAACTCTGAACAGTTAAAAAGTGCCAAAAAATATACTGATCAGCTTAGAAGCACACTCAGTCAGAACACAAGGAGATTCTAGCAAAGTTTTTATTTATTTATTTATTTTTTTGTAAAGTGCAAAGGGAGAAAGGAGGAGCAGAAGATAATTCAAGATTAAGAAACAAAGTAGATTGGCCTTCTCAGATGTTCTCTCAGTATTAGGTAGAATGAGCTTATGACACTAGACTGGGAGGAGTGTCCCAGATCAAATTTACAGTAGGCGCGGGCAACTGCAAAGCCAACAAGTATAAGAACAAGACACCAATACGGAGGAGGGGTGGGGAACTAAATCAGTTATATGATACACTCCTTGGCAGGAAATCAATGTAAACAAACAGGTGTTTAACAAATGGAGAAAATTTCCAGTTAATACTTTACACACAGTGAAACTAGCTAGAAAAGATTTACAAACAGTGCAACAGCAAAAACCTTATTTATCAGGCCCTGTGAGGCAGACAATTTTAGTATAACTGTGCAAATTAGTTTATAGCTATAAAGTACAGTAAACAGTATGCAGCAAAGTGCTATACATATCTAGAATAAGCAACAACTAGTAAAAATAAGCAAAAACCAGGATACTTAATGTTATATATCCAGAGTTTTGTTCAGTGCCCCTCCTACAATTAGATCTGTGTGAAATGGCAGAAACACTCACAAGGCAACTTCTTAAGTAACAGAAGGTTGAAACCTGAAACAACTTTAAAAAAAAGCTTGAAAGAACAAATGAGGTGCTTACTCGAAACCATAGTCCAGGTAACCCTAATCAGCCCAAAATGTCTTTTACTAAACTAAGATGGCCTGGAAAATGTGCTCAGACACACAGCCTTGGCAAACAAACAACTAGGCCAAGAAACACAATCCTGAATATGGACAATGCTACAGCTACTACCTACACTACTTAGGCAGAAAACACTACAGAATGTTTATCACAGCAGAAAAACAGCAGTGAGCCTTTAAATGAAAGTTTTAAACAGATACAGAAGCAAGGACACTCTAGAGAATGCTTTTAACTGCAAACAAGCCAGTTATATGATACACTCCATAGCAGGAAATCAGAGCAAACAAACAGATGTTTAACAAATGGAGAAAATTTCCAGTGAATACCTTACACACAGTGAAACTAGCTAGAAAAGATTTGCAAACAGTGTAACAGTAAAAACCTTATTTATCAGGCCTTGTGGGCAATTTTTAGTACAACCGTGCAGATTAGTTTATATCTATAAAATACAGCAAAATGTATGCAGCAGACAATAAAAGTGCTATGAATATTTAGAATAAACAATAACTAGTAAAAATAAGCAAAAAACATGATACTTAATGTTATATATCACAGATCAGAGTTTTGTTCAGTGCCCCTCCTCCGATTAGCTCTGTGTGACAATCTCTCATGTGTCAGGATGATTCTCCAAAATAGTTCAGAAGCTTGGGTCTAAATTTTGGGAACAAGGATGTATTCCAAACATGTGGAAGCACAGAATTCCACATGGTAGGAGCAGCCTTACAAAAGGCTCTCCAGCTGATGGTAAGAATAAAGAACCATGCATTTATTATGCAGGTACAGGAGTTCTGTGATAGTAAAGGGCAACGGAAAATGCTAGAAGAAAGTTTGTTAGCTAGTCTGAAAATATATTTGTAGTATATTAATCTGCAGATCAATGAAGAAATTAAGAATGTGACCTTGCAGTAATGGGGAGAAAGCTAAGATTTTGCACTGAACTGGCAGACTTTGTTAAGAGTTGTTTACAGACATTTGAATCTCTGAAATAAGCATGTGGGTATTAGGGGAAAGGTATATTTCAACAGATGTTGAATGATGTCTTTGTTAATGGTCCTACATGCCTCTTCTATAAGTAGTGTGGTAACCTTGTGGGTTATTCTAAAGTGACTGAAGACCTTCTGAACTGTGTTTTTCAAGGTAGAAGATCTAAAGGTGATATTTGGTCTAGTCAACAGCCAAAATATTTAATGAAGACTATAAATTAAAAAAAAGGGTTCTACATTATCAAGAAAAGATAGAGTTGAGGTTGTGTAGTTTCTTTGTTGTCTCAAGAAACATCATTTTAGTTTTTGGCAATATCTATAATAGTTTATTCAGTTCATACCATTTCCAGATTATGTGACATTATGTTTAGGCTGAGGAATATTTAGACACCAGGTATATCAAGTGTAGGGTTAATCGGTAAGTACTAGGCTAACTAACCTTCAGGCCATTTTAAGCCTAGCCAATTTCTCTTTCAGAGGTGATAATCAAACTATATAGCTTGTGTCTGGGAGGTAAACACTTTAACCATTATACCAACTTCCAACCCCAACATGCTAAACATAAAACAGTAAAAAAACACTGTCCCCAATGCCAACCACCAAGAAACGCCTTTGAAAAGAGTCCTGGGATATGGTAATACAGATCTCTGATGCACAGTGATAATTCTGAAGGAGACATAACTTTGAAACTACTCAATATTGCCTTCTACTGTTCTCATGTGAAAGTTTGGAAATGAGTTGAGGATGGTTAAATGGATCAAAGGATCTCTTATTGTCTCCAAAGAGGGCACACATAGTTTGGTCCAAGTCCATATTTGAGACAGTGGAATCAGATACATGATATATTGCAGCAAACCTGTTACAGCCTTTTCTAAAGCGATGGTGAAACTGCTTAATGATAACATGGTTGTTAGAATAGATCATGGTTGTCAACATAATCTAGGACTTGTTTGCAAACTAGTTTGGGGGTATTTCAACTAATGGGAGAAATCAGCAAGATATGTATAGTTGGTGATTTGAGGGCCAAAGCTAATAATTTCATTCATTGTACATATGAAAACATTATCAGTGATTAGTAAAACAAATATATAGGAATGTCAGAAGTCTGGTAATACAGTGAGAGGTCATTAAAAATATTGCATGGAGTTTGCTATGTACTGTGTTTATCAGGTAGCTTTGAGAGAAGTTATAGAATAGAAGAGATGTATATTTAATGGAAAATCTTTATTGATCTGGTGAGCTTGGATATAGATTGGGTACTTGTGAGGTTAGGGGGGATAGGACGGTGTTGTTGAGGTGAATATTATTAAAATATTGGCATGCGCGATGTGTGTGAGTAATATGATGTGAGCCTAACATGACAATGGTGGACATGAACTAAGCATAACATCATACTGTGTGTGTGTGTGTGTGTGTGTGTGTGTGTGTGTGTGTGTGTGTGTGTGTGTGTGTGTGTGTGTGTGTGTGTGTGTGAAAACTAGCAATACAGTGATCATCTCAGTGAATGCTCAGGGTAATTCTACTGGATTAGACATATGTGTATCACATTTAACTGTGCTAAAGCAGTATATTTAGCATCTAATGAAGCATATTTATTTCTTAATAGCATTTCACATTTGATTTACTGTTGGTTATGAGAGGAAAAGAATCTATGCAAGTGAAAGGATAGCAGATTGAGTAAAATTAAGAGTTTCTATTATTTAATCAGCAAGTTGGGAGAAGGTATAGATACCACACCCGCTTAGCATATATGTTTATAACTTATGAATGCATTTTACAATGGAAAGATGACTTAAATATCAATAGAATCTATTCACCACAGGAGACCACAGCATAATATTGGCTTTCAGTACTTCCCTTTCTTCCTGCTTTGGAGTGATTAGTATCTGCAGAATTTCTTCCATGTTTGTCATGATTAAACTGCTCGCATCAAAAGAGTATATTCCTTTTTGCCTGCAGCCCCTGCCAAGGTGAATGCCTTTGGGCTTTTTGCATCAAATCCCTGCTGCCTCCAATGTGCACATTTCAAGCTCCCTCAGGTCCCTATCTTGCAGATTATCCCACTGATCTATAAGTACTACCAGAGTTTCTGCATTCTACAAATAAAGAAGATTACAGTGGCAAATGAAAACCACTTGAACCACTTGATGTTCCAATTTCTTCATTTACTGGGTTAATGTGTCATCTTTATTAACCAACAGGCTGTTTCCTTGTTCTCATACCCCATAATAACTGCTGCCCTATATATAGGTTCATAGGTTCATAGGTAGGTACTAGGCTATCTGCCTGAAGGCATTTATAAGCCTAGCCGGAATGTGTTGGCTTTCGCCACCCCCTAAGATTAGTTCCCTGTGCCTCTGTCCAGAAGAGCCATTGAAGTGATCCCTGGGGTAAACTTCTGTTTCCCATCCACTTGGCAAGGCATCTCTTGAAGAGGGTTAGCAAGGAGCTCTGCCTAATGTGGATTGGAATCTTGTCCCAGAGCATGGGAAGTCTCTGGGACAGAATCTATTCCTCCAGCACGTCCTATTTATTGTTGTGGGGAAGTTTAGATCCCTGGAGCGTGTGGCTCGAAGAGATATGGTTTTCTTTAGGTGGAGCATGTCCATCAATTCTGGGTTGGACATGGCATTGTATGTCAGGCAGAGATCACCTCTGAGTAGGCGGTATGCAACTGAGTACAGCTGGAGTTTCTTCAGTCGAGCTGTATAGGGCATCTGTTTGTGGCCAGTGATCCTCTTGGTGAGGTACTTCTGTGATCTATCCAGTTGTTGCAGGTGTCTTGTAAGGTACATCCCAAATGGGGCATTGTACTCTTTGACTGGTCTAATGAGTGATGCGTAGAGGTGCCTAATAACCTTTTTCAATCTGGATGCAAACCCTTTTGTGATTAGGTGGTCCACATAGAAGGATTTTCTAACCACTTTGGCAACGTGATTATCAAAGGAGAGGTTACTATCTACTTGGGTCCCCAGATCCCTTATTACGTCTTCCGTATTTAGGGGGCTACCACTTATGTGGTAGTTTGTGGGTACTTTGTTTTTTCCAAAGGTGATGACTATTTACTTTTTGGCATTTAGCTTGAAGCCATGGTTTTGACACCAGGTATCTGTCTCAGTGAGACCCTTTTGGAGTATGTCTGTATCAGCCAGAGAGTCAATTATAGCCCCTAGTTTGCAGTCGACTGCAAACTTGGTCAGCCATAGTCCTCCTGTGCTTGCTTGTACCTCTGAGAAGTATATGCCGAACAGGAGGGGTCCTAGGACTGAGCCCTAGGGAATGCCATTTGTAACCAGTTTAGGGTTCTGTCCATGAGCCAGTTGGCAACCCATCTCATGACGTAGAGGTTTATGTTCAGGCTGGTGAGCTTGTCTATAATACCTGAGTGGGGAATGGTGTTGAAGGCCTTTGCGAGGTCTAGGTAGGCTGTGTGGACCACCTTTCCCTCATCTATAGCCTTAGTAACTGTCTCAAAGAAGTCCACCAGGTTTAGGTGGCATGATCTGCACTTAATAAAGCCGAACTGGGTAGGGTCCAGTGTTTGGAAGTTCCCAATGTCTCTGTTAATGTGATCCATGATGATGCACTCCATAGCTTTGCAGACCAAGCTAGTCAAGCTTATATGGTGACAGTTCCCTGGGTCCATTGTGGCTCCACCTTAGAAGAGCAGAATAACCGTTGCTGTGCACCACTCTGTGGGCACGTAGCCTGTGGAGAGGCTAAGTTTAAACAATGTGTTTAGGCGAGGGGTTAGTTCATCTTTGAGCTCGTGCAGGACGCAGCCTGGGACACCATCCAGTCCCATTGCTGCTTGTTTTTGGCTTTGGAGAGGGCTGTTTTAACCTGATTGTCTGTGATTTCAGGGGCTCTACATTTGTCTAGTATAGTTTTGGGCCCTTTTGGGAGTGAGAGGGGGGTGAAGTTTGCACTGAACCTGTCTGCCAGGATGTTGGCTATATCGGTCAGTTCAGTGTATTTTGTGCCATTCTGCACTAACTCCAAGCAGATCTGAGAATTGCCACTTATATTCTTGACATAGCTAAAGAATGCCTTGTGGTTATCTTTGGAGTCCTTGGCAATTTTTCTTTCGAAGCTAGCCTTGGATGATTTTATGAGGGAACGTAGTTTCTTGCTGATACTGATCAGAGCTGTCTTCCCTTCTTGGGATTTTACTCTTTTCTGTACTAGTTTCCTACTTCTATTGTATAGCTTGTTTATGGTAGAGGTCCACTAGACTGGTTTCCTTTTCTTGGAGGAGTGAGTCTTGGTTTTGTTTGGGATAGCACAATCCATGCATTCTTGTAGGTGCCCATAGAGTGCATTAGTAAAGGATTTTGCAGTTTGGACAGCGTTATCCTTTAGCATGGGGCTTTGAAACTTTCCACCTCGGTCTTAAGTAACATGAAGTTTGCTTTTGAAAAGTTTTTCACTGTGTTTTTTTTGACTGGGGGTGGTGGCGGAATGTGAATACCCAGAGTGATTAGTTTATGGTCAGATCTAACCAGCGAGGGGTTGACCTCTGGTGTGGAACACTGGTTGCCCATGTTGGTGATGACCAGGTCCAATATGTTGTCACCTCAGGTGGGGGTGTTGACCAGTTGATCCAGGGCATTTGAGTTTATAAATTCTAGGAAATGTTGGGCAAGGGAGTTTGTACTTGAGTAGTTCTCACAGTTAATGTTTGCATAACTGAAATCACCCAATATCAGGGTGTTTGGTAGGACCTTTATGTTTCCCAGTGTTTCCAGGAATGCAGAGTGGGGGTCCTGGGTGTGATGGCTGATCTGTAGCAAGCTACAATTTGAATAGCAGTTTTGCTCATTGTTAGTTGCACTTGGATGATCTCTAAAGCAGCATGCTGTGCCACTAACCTGGAGGTGTGTGTATCCTTGATGAATATGGATACTCCCCCACCTTTTGTATTTTGGTCCGGGTTTTGTGGTCAAAATGTATGGTATGATTTGTAGCCTGGTAGTGCTGGACTGCTCTCTGGAGCCTTAAACCAGTTTTCTGTTACTGCACATATATCGATTTCCTCCATACTGAGGAGTGCCTCGTGTGCGTGCATTTTGAGGTTTAGACTTCTGGTATTGAGTAGCATTACCCACAATTTTTCTTTGTATATGTATATATATATTCTTGAATAATATTAGTTGTTTTGACACTCATTCTTCAAATCTGTTCTATCCAACTTGTCAGCCATCTACTGTGCACTATCTAGCTCAAACTTTTTGTTTTTTCTATGCTCCTTTTATTCTTTTTTAAAATGCAGTTTCTACTTACATTCTGCTAATATCCATGAGGTATTTACTCATATCATCCCTGAATGTATATATACACATTAAGATCCCATAATGTCCTCTTATGGCTTCTACTGCACATCATACCAGTTGGTGTTTCTCTTTTTTGATTTGCCCATATACAGTCTCTGTTTTTAAAATGCTGTATGTAACACTCCACGTACAGTCTTACCAATTATCCATATAGAACAATATTAACGTTTTTTCAACTATCGGTCTTCGTATGCATGCTAGCATTTCTTTCTGCTTTCTCATGCAACCTGCATAACTTTATATTCTCTTTTGTTGCTGCTAAGTATCCTTCACCTGCATTCTCCTTTTAAGAGTTATTGTTTCAGAGAGAGTTTACTATGCATACTTTTGTGTTGACTTTAAGCTGCCATATGTTAGATGATTTGTCCTATCGTTTTATATTTCCTGTCATGATTTCTGCTTTATAATGTCTGTTGTCCCAGCAATAGTGCTTCATGTCATCAGCAATAGTCATGTTTCTTCTTCCTATCATTCAAAAAGATTGTTAATTTAGATACTGAAGAAGTATGGCCTCATTAATGATGCAGTGTGGACCCATGTGGTGCTTCACCTGTTACCTTCACTTCATCTGAGTGATTTCCATTTGCACACCATTTTTGTGTCATTGCTTAACTAATTTTGTATCCATGTCAGCATCCTCAAATGACTCCAAGACATTTTTCTGAGTTATTGTGCAGTAATGTGTTATTGCCATTTACAAAGTCCAAGCAGGTCACATCTGCAGCTTCTTTTTAATGTAGTATCCTGGTTACACAGCTAAACAACTCTGTTAGAGTTACCTGCAAATATATTTTAAATTCTCTTGCAGCATTACTTATTCCACCATTATTAGCCTGTGTTAACAAAAGTCAAACATTCCTCTTATGCTGTGCTGATGATGTCATAAGAAGGCAGAAGCATGCATGTCCACAGCTAGAGGGGTTTGCCTTTATTGGCCTGAAATTGTCCATAAAAAGGCTTAAACGTAAAAGTAAAAGAAAAAAGTCATGGACATTCAGAATTGCTATTTAGCTGAAAGACCTGATATCCTTTAAGGGTAATTTACATATATCCTTTGTTGCCTCGGATTCAAGATGTTTAAGGTATCACACAGTGGAAATTCTAGCTTTGCTAGATTTTTCTTTTTGCGTTTTTTAACTATTTTGGAAGAGGGAAACATAAATGGGACAGCTTCTGCTTCTGATAATTATTTGTTATTATACCATGATCCCCCCAAAACGTGCACGCTGATTGGCCAGCGTGCCCATTGTAAATCGAGTTATACTAATGGAAAAAGGTCCGGTCGCCCGGACTTTTTTCCATTAGTATAACTCTACTGTCTCGCTATGTTAAATGGGTTTAACATAGCGAGACAGCTTTAAAATAAGCAACGGAGATCTCCGTTGCTTATTTTAAAGCTGTCTCGCTATGTTAAACCCATTTAACATAGCGAGACATGTTTAAAAAGCAATGGAGAAAGCAAGATCTCCATTGCTTTTAGTGTCTCGCTATGTTAAATGAGTTTAACATAGCGAGACAGTTAAAATAAGCAACGGAGATGTCCGTTGCTTATTTTAAAACTGTCTCGCTATGTTAAACTCATTTAACATAGCGAGACACTAAAAAAAAAGCAACGGAGATCTTGCTTTCTCCGTTGCTTTTGCCCACAGCTCTGATGTACTGCGCAGGCGCGCAGTACATCAGAACTGCCGCGGATGCCAGGCATCTGCAGAAGGGCAGTAAACAGGCATTATACTATGCCATTATTTAAGAAAAGGAATAGTTTATTTTCTTAAATAATGTCATATAATAGCAATAACCACTTCTGGGTGTGGGTAATGCTAAATTTACCCACGGTTGGCTTTGTTTGGTCCCTCGGGCTTCGCCCTCGGGACCAAACCACGCCAACCGTGGGTAAATTTAGCATTACCCACACCCAGGCGTGGGTTATTGCTATACTGCACCTTCTACTATGGCTTCTTGCCTTTGCAGCTAACTTTAAACAAATCACTAAACAGGAAATTTCAAATACAGAGTTAATTATCTAACCAAGCAACAACAGAATGAAACTTAGGCAAACATTTTTTTTCTGCTCTGCATAAATGATGTAGTATTCTCATTTAGAAATAGAAACAAATGATTAATAAACAATAAAAACAACCGATACATCAGAGAAAAGTTTGCCTTAGAAATACTATCAGAAAACATGACAAAATTTTACTTTTTTTCTTTTTTCCTTTTCTTTTAATATTCACAAGAACGTGTTCAATGAAAGGTCATTATTCATTCAGTTTGTCTACAATGTGTCACATTTAAATATAAACTTAGCTTCTATTGCCCATCTGCTGTTTCTATGAACTACTAAAACCTAGCAGATTTTCTGTCTTTATGATTGCTTTTGTACAAATTAGAAAAATCTTCCCTACTGGAGATTCATCTGCTTGTTATACAAGTATTCCAAGTATTCCAAACAACTCTTGAATGAGTTTATGCTGTTGTTTCTCCTATATACCACATGGACCACTGCAAGAATATATCACGTAGTAAGTAATCCTGCTGTTTTACAAGTGAAATAGCCCTTAGATCTAAAGAGTTATTTTCATTTCTCAGAATTGCCAAAAGAAAAATTCATTACCTTTAAATCTTGTTGAGACTAAAATGTTTACAAGACTTTTCATATTACTGTAAATGATTTTAATCTGCCTGGTAGAACTGGAGATAAACACACGTTGTGTTTTAAAACAGGTGAATGTTTATGCAAACTCTTAACTATTTCTCCATTATATCTAGTATAACCATATAAAATGAATGCCCGTATTCACTTCTAGAGCCTCTTGGTTATACCTCCTTCCTGGGCCCTTCTTTTGACATACAATATGATGTTCTTTCTGCAAAACACCATGTGCATATCCCAGCTATTTTGATCTATCAACAATAGCGACTAAAATCTTTTGGAAAAACTAAACTTGGTGGAGCATTAGCTCTTTTCCTTCAAGAACTCATCATGATACAGGGAATCTTTGAAATGCTCTGGAAGAATGAAGGAAAAAAATCATCTGTTATTTCCTTTCAAAAAGTGAAGGTTTTATTCTTCATAGATAGATAGAATTATCATAAATTTACTTGCAAGATTCACAAATTAATTCAGTCTGATGGGATGTGCCACACAATTTTTAGTGAAATGAAGGCAAACTTATGACATTAGTTAATGTTGTTAATAAATCATTGGATAATGATAGGTTTCAAAATCCAAGAAAATGACCCAGTTTGGCAGGGTGTAAAACCAAGAAACTATAAAAAATCAATAAATAAATAAAGACGCCACGCTGAACGACCCAAAGATATACCACTGAACTGAATAAAGTTCAGTGTTGTGTCTTTGGGCCATACAGTTCGGCATGATTATAGGGTTCCAAGAGATGTGCATATGCTATTTTAAGCCTAGCCAATTATCCCTTGTGAAACTCAAACCCTGCATCTTGTGCTTGCATGGCAAACACCTTAACCATTAGGCCACCCTCCCAACTTGATTAACCCTGAAGTTTAGGTCTAGGTAGTTTATCATCATAGAAGTGACACTGCTTACAAACTTTAGGCTTCATTTTCATGTCATTTTAGAAGTCTTCTTCCAGTTCTGCTTGCATACCTGAAAAAAGCAAGTGTCATCAGTGAAATATCAATAAAACATGACTTCCTGATAAAAAATGCATTATAATAACACCAGTTCCCTACAAAACCCATAGTGAGGTTACTTTAGAGGTCAGTGTAGCTGGGGGCCATCTTTGTCCTTTCTTTCTGTGGCAGAAAGTTGATTATCAGATTCAAAACCTTCTTTAAGTCTGATCTATTAATATTTGACTGGCAAACCTTCCAGCCATGAAACCATGTTGTTTAAGTCCTGCATCCCACTATCTTTCAGATTTCCCAAAACTGTTTCCTTCAGCAGTACTTCTTTGAGTTTCTTTCTGACTGAGATCAACCTGATAGGTTAGTAGTTTTCAGACTAGGTCTTTCTCCTAGTGTAATGACATCCAGCATATGCACATCTCTTGGAACCCTATAATCATGCCGAACTGTATGGCCCAAAGACACAACACTGAACTTTATTCAGTTCAATGGTATATCTTTGGGTCATTCAGTGTGGCGTCTTTATTTATTTATTTATTTATTATAGTTTCTTGGTTTTACACCCTGCCAGACTGGGTCATTTTCTTGGATTTTAAAATCTATCATTATCCAATGATTTATTAACAACATTAGCTAATGTCATAAGTTTGCCTTCATTTCACTAAAAATTGTGTGGCACATCCCATCAGACTGAATTACTTTATGAATCTTGCAAGTAAATGTATGATAATTCTTCAGTGAAAAGAATGGAATCAGATGTGACTTCCTAGCTACTTCTACCCTCTGCATTTGTTAAATGTTCCTTATCTTTCCTCAAAAATGCCAGAATGAAATACTTATTTTATTTAGAAATTATGCTTAGACTTTTTTATTACTTCATTTGCCATTTTTGCAGCTTTTCATTATATTTTTTTTGTTTACTTATTCCTTTTAAAGGATTTCTGTCCCTTCCTAAGTGAATTAGGTATGAATTTCTCAGTTTGTATTTTTCATTTGCTATCTACCTTTCACAAATCCTTCTGTTTACTTTATACTAATTACTGTCCTTGTTCTTCTAAGTTTTCTTATCTTTTAAATTGTATCTGGTTTTCCATCTCTTTTGATGCTTATTTCAGAAAAAGTCTAGCAAATTCTGTGTCTGATTTTTTTTTTCATAAGGCTATCCTGCATTTTTAACTCTTGCATTATGCATTTTTGTTAAGGTATATCTAAGGCACTACCCATTATGCCAAAATCTGTCATCTTGAAATCCACCTCCATCCACTTTTGTGCCTGGACTCATTAGTTAAACTGCTCTGTATCACACTGTCTTATAATCATTTGTTCCAAATGATTGTCCAATTTCATATGCATACTTATTACCGGAAACAAAGTTGTTCTTTCTTCCTTCAGTTCAAACCATGTCAGTATCCTGGTTCTTATACTGCATAAGGGACAAGCTTCCCTTTTTGATTGGCTACAGACAAAACGATATGCACACCAACAGGTGAACTAAACCCACACAGTGGTTCTTCACTATTATCTGCCATGCTAGTACTGCCAACTGCCATTTATTTATTATTTCCTGTCCATAACCCCTGTGCATGTAATGCTACCATGTCCATCTTCACTGGGACCAGTAGTTTTTTTTATCCTCCTTGGTTATCCATTTTTGTGGTGGTTTGTTCACATTTCTTAACTAGAGGGCTGCATCTCCTAAATTGTTGCTCCTACAACTAAGTGCTTTGGTAAGTTTGTATCTTAGTTGTAGTTCTGTAACCTGCTTATATAGTGAACCTTTGTTACTGGTATGACATTAAAACACTTTTCTTTCATAAAAACAGTGGCTCTAGCAACTTCTTTCTCCAGACTGTGAACATTGTTATTCATTATGTCATTTTATATACTGTCTGTATATAGACACTGATCTTGAGCTCCAAACATAAAGTGACTTCTGTCAGAAATACAATACACAGGGCAGGTTCCAGCACTGATTCCTGTGATAATTGAATGTTTTTGCTATTATTCTTCCCCTCTACTTCCAGACCATCAGATTGCTTTAAATCTACACCACCATTCATGTCCCCTCTGCTCTACCCCCTATTTTAACCTAATAGTGTCAAACAGCATCACATCATCCACTAGTTATGGATTGTCCCTCTCTGTGTTGAATATACCTGTCTGTCTGTCTATCTATCTATCTATCTATCTATCTATCTATCTATCTATCTATCTATCCTTAGTTGACTGGGATAGTCTCCGTAGGCTTATAGCCTTTTTTACTGAATAAGGGAATGTTGCTCAGGGCATTGAGAAAATGGATCTTTTGCATCCATCTGCACTACCTCAGATAGATGGGACTTCAGTATAGCACCTCATGTGAAGGATGGCACACCCATTTATGCTGTACTGCAGTGTCAGTAATACAAAATTAAACCAGTCATTAGAGATGGGGAAAAGATATTTTGATCTTCCAGCAACAATAGCAAGAATGTTACCTGATGAACCGCCGACACAAGGTGACAAAGACAGTGTCTTGTGGGTGTGTTTGGGCCTTCATAAAACAGAAGCTACTACACAAACAATAAGTAGAACTACAATAAATTGCTTCTCAGAAAGAATAGATGGAATATAGTGTACATGTGGCATTTTGGTGGGGGCGCTAATGTTAAGCTTTGCAATATGCTGCACATGAGCAAACAGACCACAAATTCATAATGGAATTTAGAAAAATCTGTACTCCAAGGCAAAATTAAATGCAGTACCTAGGGACACTGTCTAATACATTAGTTACCTATGGGTAAAATAAATCAATTTACTACAGGTAGGCAGTCACAATAATTCAACATAGCCACTGACACTAAACAGCTCAGGCAAAGGCTGGAATATGTACTTACCTGCTGGACTGAAAATAGTCTCAGACTAAATGTTAAAAAAGAAACACATGCAGAATAGCAGCATTCATCAAAAAAAGCTGTTCCCATTTCATATGCTATAAGGGATATGCCGCTTCATATACATATGGTAATAAAGGACCTGTGTACTTTCATGGACAACACTGTCTCGCCCATTTGATCATCTTGGTTCCATTATAATCAGGAAATCCTTCTTTCTGGGCCAGTTAATCTCCAAGGGAATATCTTCAAGGCACAGAGAAGTCAACCTACTATTGTACTCTTTCCTTTTCAGACCAATCATCGAACACAATGCCTTCTTGGTGAGGTACAAATCCAGTCATATCACTCAGGTGTATAGGCCCCAAAATTTTCTAACCAAGAAAATAAAAAAGAAGTTCCATGCGACTTTCTGCTTCTTCACAAAACCAGTTGCTCTACAAACATTTGTGCTAGCAACCTAAATCTACACTGCTAAATGAACAAGACTTGTTGGAGGAATAGGTTCCTAACTCAACGTGCTCTCAGCATATGGAATAAAATACTATTACAGGACAAAGAAATGCTACTAGAGCTACCTTTAAGGTAAGTCTTGATGACTGGATAGGTAGACACAAATTTATACCATGGGTTATCACATATAGCCTTGAGCATTTTGGGAGTTGAGCACTATTAAGTGATTGAAGAGGGTGGCTTAAGTGCTTGGACTTCATCAGATATATGGCTAAAACGTCATGGTCCTTGTGATCATTTGCCTGGTAGGTGATGGCAAATTTCTAAGAGAAAGGGAGTATGCCTGTTTTCATACCTATGGAATTAATGTTATTAAATAAATATAGAATGCAACAAAAACACATGACAGTTCAGTAATCCACATTTTTAAAAAGAAAATGTAGTATATGAACCATTTTCTATTACTACTGACAGCATTTCTGGCATCTCAGATCAAAGACAATCGCTTTCACATTCAAGTATAACAGCAATAATCAAAATAAGTATATTTCCATATGCTTTTTATACAATAGCAATAACAAAAAAGTATATTTCCGCATTTTTTTAAAGACATGTCAAAATACAATTAATGGCTTAAGAGTGTATAAGCAAATGTGATACACATTACTTAAACATTAGGCAGCAGAAATTAAAATAATCTTTCACTGAAACACTAAAGTCATTCACTTCAGTACCAATGAACTATAGCGGATTTTGACAATAATCCATTACTGAATGTGAGCAGGGGATGGCACAAAAACAGAACACAGACATTTCTAAGAAACAAGCAGTTTTTCAGTCCCCTCTCTCGTTAGTGTTTTTGTTCTTTTTTTTAATGTTCCCAGTTGTATGATATGTTTTGTTGAGTTGATTGGCTTTTTCCTCTAGAATTATGCTTGATTTACAATAGACACAATGATTGGTGTACACAATCAATGTGCACATTCTTTTGTAATTTTAAGTGGCTTTAACTGTATAATACAAAAAGTTCATCAGGTTTTTCCAATGTGTGTGTGTGTGTGAGTGTGTGCGTGTGTGCATGTGTGCGTGTATGTGTGTGTGTGTTCCTTAGACTATACTTTTATTCTTAGAATATTACTCTGCATCTAAATCTGTTAACATTGCTATTACAAACACCTACAAAATACCTGGCTACTACATAACAATAGTTCTAGAAGATGTCACATACACGTTGTATTCGAATTTAAAACTCTGATCTGATTTGACAATCTAGTGCAAATTGCGGGAATAGTAAATATCATATAGCACCTTGTCACTTCCACAGTTTGCATATCCTTTCATCTTATTACTGACATTAGCAGTCAGATTGCACAGGTTAATGGCTCCTTATCTTTAATGAAGCATACTGTTTGCCTTATTTGGGTCTGAGGATGGATTTTGTGAGTCTCATTAAAAAGGATACTGTAGTACCTTCCCCAGGCATGCAGCATTCTGCAACAATACATATACTAATAATAATAACAGAAAATGCTTAGCAAAGGTAGACCAATTGAAAGGTGGTTTAACACAGTGTTGTATAGTATATGTGTTATATCTCATTGAAACAAGGACCTCTGGTAATTGCTGAAATTAATCCAGAGTGGCAGTATAGTAAAGGAAATAATTCAGATTATGCTAAAATCTTTTGAAAGCACTGAATGTGTAATCCTTGAAGACAGTGTGTAAAAGGGAGGTTGTAGTAAATCAGGATTTATATTGCTAGTGTGCAATGTGAAAGTGTGCAAAAAAGTGTGCCTGTTTGCATGTTCCTCGCTCTCATTTTGTGTTAATAGTAACTGCTGCTGTTTCTGTGTAAAAACAAATAACACAGACTGCTCTCCCTCCAAGTAAACTTAAAGAGGTAGTCATAGTTCTCATGAAAGCTGTCTTTCCAAAAGTCATCTTTACAAGAAAAAGTACAATTTCATTTTTTTATAGAAGGAATCTACTGCATACTGCACTGTGGATGACATTAGAGTTTATAGAGATCTTTATTCTTGGGACTGTCCTTTCTTTCACTCAGTTCTGAGAGCATTTCAAACAGAAATTACTTGGATTTCAAAAGAAAACATAAAAATCCAATTTCTTCAAGAAAGGCAGAATGATTCAGTATTGGTATAGATACGTTTTGAAATGTTTTTCTCTCTCTAAACATGGTCTATACAGAATTCCTGGAGCTGCTTATTAACTTACTATATTGTATTAAATGGGTTTGGCCATCTCAGCTTTTGCTCTACAATAATTACATAGGAACAAATTATTTTATTTATTGGACTAGGCTGGCAACCTATGCAGCATGTTTTGTGGATGTGTGAGGAAACGAACGTGCCCAGAGATAAACTTTGGTGACACACAGGGAATATAAATTGTACATATGTGTGTGGGTTCAAATTCCATTTCAGGTTAACAGCAATGCTAAATATTTACTTCGAGCATATCTAATCTATATGGACTTAGCTTCTTAATTAAGTAGCAGCAGAAATGTTTTTAACCACCCTGCTACTTCATCTTTTTTAACATATTAACTTACCCTCTGTACTTTAGAAATGCTGATACATTGCCTTCCTGCAACTGGAAGTGACAAGCAGATACTTCATTTAGTATCCAGATTCCTTGCCAATCACTGATATTAGCACAGAAACAGTTGTTCATATCTGTCCATTTACAAGAAACAGTACATAATCAGTACAGAGGATGGCTACAGCAAAACTTGCACGTGTTGGTGTGGAAGCTAGCAGGCATTATATAAGCAGTAACATGATGTCATATGAATGAGAAGAAAGCAAATGCTGACACAATAAAGATCTAGCATGAATACTGCTAATAAAAGTGAACCAGAGTGTTTGTTGAAGCCAGCCTGTTATGCCTTGGTGTTATGCTATAGATTCTTTTTGCTTTCTGTATAGATTCATAGGCAAATACTAGGCTATCAGTCTACAAACTATTACAAGCCTTGCCAATAGCCACAAGTCAGAATCAAAAGCTGTGTCTTGTATCCCTGAAGTAAAGGCCTTAACCATTATGCCAAACCGTAATATTCTAATGTTGTAGTAAGCTGCAGGAATATTAGGAGGAGTAGAAGAAATAATTATTCTTACATTAATGAAAGTGATAAGATGCAGTTATACACTTATAACATTCCAACTATTAAAAATCATCTAATGTTTTTCTTTTGAAATGTTCCCATAACTAAATGGCCTCTTCCTGTTGATAATGCACAAAAACATTTCTTTTACAGAGTGAAAAAAAACTATGTAGTTGGCTGAGCTTCTGTTTTCTTGAGATAACCTTGTGTATTAGGGAATTTTCCAGGTTCCTTAAGATTATGATCTGAATATAAGCATTGTTGTCACATTCCAGATTTTAGCAGCTCACAGCAATCATAAGAGCTTATTTTCAAAATAAAGTCAGTCTGCAGAAAAGAAGAAACAAAAAGCTTATTATCAGCAGCAAAGAGGTCACTGAATTATCCTTTATAAGTATGAAGTGCTGGATTTGATGATAACAAGCGAAAAAAAAAAGTCAGAGGGCTCAAGACTTTGATAAAATGCTTTTAGTTAGCATACAGCTCCTCTGATTGGAAGATATAAGTGAGTTCTACAGCATAATAAATCTTTTACAGTTTTGCACTTGATATCAAAGCAGTATTATCTTTTTTTGGTTAAAATGTATTAGCAGTGTTACATTCTTTAATAGCATTTTTCTCATGTTCATTGGTACAATTGTTCTCATAAATCTAAGTCGTGGTTTGAACATTGCTATTAAGTATAACACTCTTCAAGAAGAAGGGCTTTAAGAAGACATTTCAAATATGCCTAGTTCTTTACACTTCAAAGACTTTCTGGGCAGATAGAATATTTTCAGTTTTCTGTAAGTGCTGATTTGGTCTGATGGATCAAAAGTTACTCCATGCCAAGTGATAAGCTATTCTGGCAGCATGCATTTTTCATGTGTGTCAGAGTTAAGGCATTAGTTGAATATGCTGTTCATTTTAATGTGCATGAAATGATAAGAAGATGAAAGGTATTTTATGAAGTATTTATATGGTGGCTGACATGTCTTAGATGGCATTCTGGGTAAACTACAAACAGAAAGTTTTCATGCATAATCATTCAAGAAAATAGTGTGCGTCTATAAGTAGAGGTTGTCAAAAGAAGTTGACATCTGTTGTATACTAATAACAGTTGTACCTGCTTTAAAACTTAGTGATGTCATATAGAAAAAAATGAATTACATCAGTACAGGAAAGCTAGATGTTGCAGTGCTTCACTGTGTGTGGTATAAGACATTCTATAAACAAAATTGCATAGTAGCATTACTGAATAAAAAGGCATCTCGCTCAACTTACACGGTCTATACACTTAATTTTACAATATTAACATAATCATTTAAGATTGCTAGGAAGCTATTTAAGGGTCATGGAACTAGTAGTTTACTGAAAGGAACTGTTCTTACCTTGTCAAACTTTAAGTATAATTCTTATACATTCCTCGTTTGATGTAGTAACTACTCAGTAGGCATACACTGGTTGTTCCTGTACTGTCACATGGAAAAAAATAAGTTTTGTTAACAGATATGGCATTAATAATATTAAATGCAGAGGAAACACAGGACTCGGAGGGGAATGTAGTTATGAAAAAATACATTTAATTTATTTACTGTTTTTATGTCAGATAGGATGAATCTTGGTATTGTTCATCTGACTGAAACCACAGGAAGGAGACAGCTATAATATTAGGCTTTCTACATCACAATGCTAAAATAAACAAGTTTACCTCAACAAATTAAGATAAGACATTTATGGACTGAATTGTTGCTCTGTTGGGGGAGGTAGACTTAATGATGCCATAGTCCACCAAATTAAAGTAGGAAAATCTGTAAAAATTAAACAAAGAAATAAAAAAATAACTGAAGGTGTGGAATAAATACAATTCAGGTTAACAATATATTACACTGGAAAAAAAAACAATTCTTGGAGTCATTATGGATTTGTAGGTACATACTAGGCTATTGATGTGTGAGGTTCTTAAGATGCCTGGCCTTACATTCCTAAAGTAATTTTTAGACCTTGTACTTTGCGTACAAATAATCCAGAGGTGTACAGATTAAGAAAATGTTGAAGACATGGGTAGTAAACCAGGAGTAAATTTACAGTTTCCCATCCATTCATACAAATTACATTTGAATAGAGCAAGAGAAGTATTTCACTTTATGTGAGGTGGAAGAAGATTCCTTAGAAGAGGTATTCTGTGTGATGCATACCTATACCTCCAAATTGTTCTATTTATGTTGTAAAAGAGGATGAGATCCCTTGAGCAGGTGTTCAGTCTACCATTATATTTCTGAATGTGTAATAGATCTGACTGAATAGGGTTTCCTGAGTCTCTATATGCATATCATAGGTTGCCTATGAGTAATCTCTATGATACCAAGTACATGGACATCGTGGTCCCTCCAGTTATAACAAATGTTTGGACAGGTGCATACTGAATCGAGCATTATATTCAGTGATTGGCCTTATGATAACTGAGTACAGTGGAATAAATATATCCATGGCCCTGGATGCCATATGTTTAGATATAAGCTGTACAGTGAAAAAGAACTTCCTTACAATAGTGGATACATGGTGATCAAAGGACAGTTCATTGTCCATATAGGTTCTCAGATTCCTGACTATGGGATCAACTTTTAAGGGTGTGTTGTCAATATGATAGTTACAAGGGAAGTCATGCATGACAAAGGATACAATTATATATTTCTTGACATTTAGTTTTACTGTATAGTTTTAACACCAGCTATTAGTTTGGGAAAAAACCTCATGGAAGATTTTGGTGTCTTCTTCAGAGTTTATGATGGCATCAAGTTTACAGCTGTCTATAACTTGGTCAGCCATAAACAATTAACACTATTTGTGACCATCAAAAAGTAAGAGGAGTGGCCTAAGGACAGAAACCCGAGGTACACAAGGGACAGGTCATTTGGAAGAGGTAGAGAAACACACCTTAAATTCCTGAGTTCTATTTGGTCTCCAAAGATTTACATAGGGATTTACATTTGGCTGGAAGAGTTTATCTAAAATATCTTAGGCTGGGATGGTGTTCAATAACTTTGCGAAGACCAGTTATGTGGTATCTACTGATATATCTTCATCGATTTTTTCAGTAATCAGGTTAAGTAGGAAGGATTTATCCTTCATGGGACCTAACTGTCTTTGATCAAGAGTATGTAGGTTACCTATGTCTTTATTCATTGATTCCATAATGATCATTTCCATAGCCTTACAGATAATGCTGATCAGGTTTATGGGTATATAATTACCTGGGTCTGTTGACATCCCAACTTTGCAAAGGAAATGACTGTTGCTGTCCTTCATTCATCTGGCTCAAAGGCTGTTTGGAGGCTGACATTGAATAGTCTCTGTAACAGGTCTGCCAAGTCATGTTTCAGGTTAAAGAAAAGGCAGCCTGGTATGTTACTTGCCCCTTAGAAGTAGTGATGTTGGCTTTGGATACTGCCTTAAACACTTGTTCTTGGGAGACTTGAGGGGGATATAGATGCAGGTATGTGATTTGGGAATATCGAGGGGAGTGGGGGTGAAGTTTGATCTAAATTTGTCTGCTAGTATATTGGCTATTTCCTCTAGGTCAGATCAGAGTATGTGATATCATTTATTTTTAGTGTCAGTGTAGTGTCCAGCATGGTTTCTGAGAATTCTGGGTGGTTATTTTACCTCATGTCTGGGTTTGTTTGATTTGATCAGGGTCCTAAACTCCATGTTAATTTTAGCAAGAGCATTACTGGCATTTTGAGAGTAAAATTAATTTTTCCATACAACAATTTTTTTTTCTTTTATTATAGAGCCTGTTTATATTAACATTCCACCATGAAGGTTTATTTTTTAATTTGGCATTTTATTTACTTCTACGGGACACAGATGCATCTATGCAGCTATTTACATGTGCATAGAATCTGGCAGCAAAGAATTATATATAAGCCATGGGATTATCGAGTTGGAAGGGGATTTTGTATTTAGCCAGGTCATCCCTCACTTTAGTAGATTATTGTTGGCATAATCTCTGAATACTGAAGTATTGTTAGATGCTTCTAGCTTCAATCTTATAGTGAATGTGACTGATCTGTGGTCTGTTTTGACCAGGGAGGAAGTTACTATTGGTGGAGTACAAAGCTGCCTTATATTGGTAAGAACCAAGGCCAAGATTTTATCATCTCTGGCTGGGGTGTGGATTAACTGGTTCTGAGAGTTTTTATTGATGAAGTCCAGAAACTTATGGAAATACATGTTTGAGAATGTATAAGTATCCTAGTTAATGGGCGGTTAGTTGAAGTCTCCTAGGAGAATAGTGTTTGGCTTAATGTAGGTGGACTCTCTACTGGTTAGCTAGATGGTATGGGCTAAGGGAGACATAGAGAAGGTCCAATAGTTAGGTGTGATATGATAAGGGGGTTTTGTTAACAATAGCCAATTGTTAAGTCTATTATCTTTTATTCGGATTGTAGCATCATTCTTGGTTATGGTAGAATACTGCTCAAGGCTAGGTTTTTACCTGCCTCAGGTGTTTATACTGAGAGCTCCATCATGTCTCTCTCCATATAATGCAGGGAGGCACATAAGCTCATATGTTCACAGGTGTACACTAGGCTAACAACCACTAGGGCCCTTATAATCCTAGCCGTGCAACCCAAATGTGACCCACAAATATGACTTATATAGGAGGGCAATTTACTGACTACCTCTGTCCATCAGAGATGTAAGCACCAGACCAGGAGTGAATTTGCAATTATCCATCCATTGGCCTGAGTTGTGCTTAACTAGGCTTATGGAGGAAATCTGCTTCACAATGGATGCTGAGCCTGTTCCAGAGAATGGAAATTCTCTGAGAAAAATATCTGTCTCTCCAACATGTCCTATTTGTGCAGCAAGCAAAATTTAGATCTTTTATCTAGCAGGTTTGACACTGTTTGTTTTCTGGATGTATAAATGGTTCATCAGAACAGGGTCCATGGATGCCTTGTACCAGGCAAACATCTCCTCTCGGAAATCTTTATGATATAGAGTAAAGAGGGAGGGCTTTGAACTCTGTGTTTACTTCCTGTATAATATTGGTAAGGAACTTTTGTTGATGTACCAGTTGCTGCATCTATCTGGTCAGGTATATACCAAAGAAGGCATTATTTTATTTATTTTATTTATTTATTTATTTATTTATTTTACATTTATTTACCAGGGTGGTCTGACTGGGCATGGGTTGTCTATTTTCAGCAGAGACCCAGGGAGAATAGCTCCTTACAATAAGTCAAATACATAACACACAGTCTACTACAAAATGCAAAAACAAGACACTTGGTGTTCAGTATAAACAGGCAAAAAAATGACACACAGTTTACAAATTTTCGATACAAGAGTCATATTCTACTACAAATTCCAGAAACAAGACACAGGATGCTCTATACAATCTGGCTAACCCATGATCGTCTTTGTAATACAAGTTACAGATAGCCAAATTCATCACGTCAGTCAAGGATGTAAGTGGTGTAGCAGTCTAGAAGGAAAGCTAGATAGCAATGTTGAAGATTTCCAAATTACAGAAGACTGTTAGTTAAGATAGCATTGTTAATTTGAAAGACTTAATGTATAATTCTATAACAATGATAAGTTTCAGTGGTCCCTTTTAATAGAAATGTGGAGAATAGAATGTAATGTGAAGAATAGAAAGTATATAGTTGCCTCATGGGAGTTATCCTGGATAAGCTAATTTGGCAGGAGTGGTCTTATAAGAGTTATCCTGGGTCAGAGCATTTAAAGGTCCAGGACCCGGTGAGATGGGATTTTAATTGTGTTTTGAAAGTGGGATTGTTTTTATTGGTCCTAATTTTGGGTGGAAGGGAATTCCACATTTTTGAGACAGTACATGAATACAGAGCCTCCCCGAACTATATCTACTTTTGGATCGTTCAACCAGAATTTTATTGGTAGATCTTAGCTGACAGCTGTTAGTGTACTGACTGATTAGGCCATATAGGGCTGGGGTTTTGTTGGGGCAATAAAGAATTTGATGTGCCAAGTTGAGTTGATTTAGGGAAAGTAAGTTAGGTAATTCCACCCAGGACAATTTATGAAGGGCTAGACAATGATGGAATCTGTTGGAAGAGTCAGTAGCAAATTTAGCTATTTTGTGATAACGTGGATAGTTTGTTAAGCTTGCCTTAGTTTAGGTGACTAGGATAAGGGAAGCATAAAGTAATGTGGAGAGAAAATGGGGTTCGTGCTATGGTCATTCTACTATTGGAAGTTAGATACTTTTTACATCTGTAGAGTGTGCCTAGTTTTTTGTGCACTTTAGTTAGGGTTTGAGCTATGGGTATATCAAATTTCACGTTTTGGTGGATGACAACTCCTAGTAGTTTGGTGTGTGCAACTGATGTGCTGTGGGTGTTGTCAGAAGCAATGACAGTGAAAGGGAGAATGGGGTCTATAGCTTTAGATGGATGAAAGAGCATAAGCTGGGTTTTTTGGGTGTTGGGTTTTAATTGGGAATCAGTTAACCAGGTTTCAAATGCTGAAAAAGATTCTTGGGTTATTTTCTGTAGATGATGGAGAGAGGGGGGGTTGGAGCAGATTAGGGAAGAATTATCAGCATACTGGACTAAGCTTGCATGAAGAGTGGATTTGTGGAAGTTATTTGTAAATATTGTGAACAGCAGAGGACCGAGAATGGAACCTTGAGGCACTCCTAAGTTGACTGGGAGAAGACGGGATAAGTTGTCCTGCCATTTATCTGCCTGTTATCTGTTAGAAAGATAATCTTTGAACCATAGGAGTACAGAGTTATTTAGTTTCACTTCTGACAGGTAGACAGTAGTTTGCTATGGGAGACCATATCAAATGCTTTTGAGAGGTCCAAAAAGATGGTTGATACCAGATTACCTCCGTTTTTTTGTTGATTAACATTATTAGTAAAACTGATAAGGGCAGTGGTGGTGCTATGACCAGGTTCATAGGTAGGTACTAGGCTATCGGCCCTGGGGCGTATACAAGCCCAGCCAAAAAGGTACCCTGGCTTTTGCCACACAAGAAAATTATTTTCCTGTGCCACTGTCGAGCAGAGCCACAGAGGTGATCCCCGGGGTGAATTTCCTATTTCCCATCCAATCATCAAGATTTTTCTTGAAGAGTGCTAATGAGGAGCTTTGTTTGATACAGATAGGTAGCTTATTCCAGAGTATGGGACGTCTCTGGGACAGGAATCTATCCCTCCAGCATGTTCTGTTTATTATGGTGACAAGGTTTAGGTCCCTAGAGCATGTAACTTGGAGGGATTGGGATTTCTTTAAGTGGAGCATGTCCAACAGCTCTGGGTTTGACATAGCTCTGTATGTTAGGCAGAGATCACCTCTGAGTAGGCGATATGCAACGGAGTAAAGCTGGAGTTTTTTGAGACGGTCTGCGTAGGGCATCTTTTTGAGGCCGGTAATCCTCTTTATGAGGTATTTCTGAGGCCTTTCCAGTTATTGTAGATGTCTTGTGAGGTACATACCAAAAGGGGTGTTGTACTCTATAATGGTTCTAATGAGTGATGAGTAGAGGGGAACAATGACCTCTTTTTTTCTGGATGAGAAACCTTTTATGATGAGGTGTGCCATGTAGAAGGATTTCCTGACTACTGTGGCAATGTGATTATCAAAGGAGAGACTACTGTCCACCTGTGTCCCAAGGTCTCTTATCACACTTTTGGTGTTAAGTACACTACCGCCTATGTTGTAGTTCATGGGTACAGAGTTTTTATCAAAGGGGAAGACAATGTACTTTTTGGCATTGAGCTTGAGGCCATGGCTTTGACACCAGGCATCTGTCTCAGTGAGGCCCTTTTGTAGGATGTCCACATCGTTAGGAGTTTCGATTATGGTTCCTAGTTTGCAGTCATCTGGAACTTCATTAACCAAAGACATTCTGTGTTAGCCTGTACTTCAAAGAAGTAGATACCAAACAGGAGAGGACCCAGGAATGAACCCTGTGGTACTCCAATTGTCACTGGTCTGAAGTCGGATTTGGAGTCTGCTACTTTCACAGTGTGGGTTCTGTCAGTGAGCCAGTTGGCAACTCATCTTGTGACAGAGGGATTTATACCTAGTTTAGTGTGTTTATCTATAATTCCAAAGTGGGGGATGGTGTCGAAAGCCTTGGCAAGATCTAGATAGGCTGTGTGAACCACCTTACCCTTGTCTACGGCTTTGGTGACTGCTTCAAAGAAGTGTATCAGGTTTAGGAGACATGATCTGCCTTTTACAAACCCGAACTGGGTGAGGTCCAGAGTTTGGAGATTACCAATGTCTTTGTTTATAAATTGCATGGCCTTGCAGACCAGGCTCATCAGGCTAATGGGGCGGTAGTTCCCAGGGTCTGTGGTGGCCCCCCCCTTGTGGAGTGGGATAACCGTCACTGTGCGCCATTCAGCAGGCACAAAGCCTGAGGTGAGGCTATGATTGAACATGGTACTTAGGTGGGGTGCCAGTTCATTCTGTAGTTCATGTAGAACGCAGCCTGGGATGTTGTCTGGTCCCATGGATGCTGTGTTCTTGGCTTTGGAGAGTGTGGTTTTTACCTGTGCAGCCATGATTACAGGAACTTTGCATTCTTCCGGTATAGAGATGGGCTCTTTAGAGGGTGAGAGGGGGGTAAAGTTAGCATTGAACCTATCTGCCAGGATGTTGGCAATATCAGTTGGGTCTGTATATTTAGTGCCATTCTGCTGTAATTCAGAGCAGATCTGAGTGTTGCCATTGAGATTCTTGACATAGCTATAGAATGCTTTGTGGTTGTCTTTAGAATCAGTTGTGATTTTGTTTTCGTAACTAGCTTTGGAGGATTTTATCAGGGATCGCAGCTTCTTACTGAGGCTGACCAGGGAGCTCCTCCACTCATGGGATTTTACTCTCTTTTGCAACAGTTTCTTCCTTCTGTTGTACAGTTTGTTTATGGCAGGGGACCACTAGATTGCCTTTCTTTTTTTGGAGGATAGCATCTTGGTTCTGTTTGGGATAGCATGATCCATGGACTCATGTAAGTGCTTATAAAATGCAATTGTGTAGGATTCAGTAGTCATAACTGTATTGTCCATCTACATGGGTATCATGAAGTTCACCACTTCTGTCTTAAGAAGCATGAAGTTGGCTTTGGAGACATTTTTTACCATGGTTTCCTTAATGGGGGGTGGGGGCAGGATGTGGATATCTAGGGTAATTAGCTTATGGTCGGATCGGACCAATGAGGTGTTGACTTCAGGTGTGGAACACCAGTCACTCATGTTGGTAATGACTAGATCTAGGATATTGTTGCCCCTGGTGGGGGTGTGGATAAGTTGATCCAGGGCATTGGAGTTTATGACTTCCAGAAAGCGTTGAGCGAAGGAGTGGTTGACTTTTGGCTAGAAGATCATGAGAGAGGAGGAATTTTAATGTTTGGGAATTAGTACATTTTTCTAGTATTTTTCAGAGTGGGGATAAGATGGCTGTTGGGTGATAGTTTGATTATACCCTATGATGAGTCTGATGAGGACTGAGTACAGTGGCACAATGACTTCTTTGGACCTACATGCCATGCCTTTACTTATAAGATGAGCAACACAGAAGGATTTTCTTACTACCCTAGCCATATGCTAGTCAAAGGCTTGCTTACTATCTACATTAATTTCCAGATCCCTTACTTGGGAATCAACTTTTAGGGGTGTTTTATTGATGACACAGTCATTCAGGGTGACCTACTTCTCAAGAGGTACTATAATGCATTTTTTGGTATTGAGTTTTAAGCCATGGCTTTGGCACCAAGTGTTCATAGGTTCATAGGTTCATAGGTGTGTAGTAGGCTAATGGCCCTGGAGCCTTTACAAGCCTAGCCCATAGAAGTGCCCTGGCATTGTGCCGCCCAACGTTAGTTCCCAGTGCCTATATTAAGTAGAGCCACTGCAGTGATCCACAGGGTGAACTTTATATTTCCCATCCACTCATCAAGATTTCTGTTGAAGAGAGCCAGCGAGGTGCTCTGCTTGACATGTATGGGAAGTCTATTCCAGAGCATGGGCTGTCTCTGGGTTATGAACCTGTCCCTCCAGCATGTTCTGTTGTTTGTGGTAATGAGGTTGAGGTCTCCAGAGAGGTTTGGATTTCTTTAGATGTAGCATTTCTAACAGAACTGGGTCAGACATGGCTTTGTAAGTCAAGCAGAGATCTCTTCTTAGTAGATGAGACAGAGAATAGCTGGAGTTTTTTGAGTCTGTCCATGTAAGACGTGCTTAAGGTCTAAGATTTATTTTTTTTATTTATTTTATATTTGTTGACCAGGTTTGTCCGACTGGGCTACAAATGCCCATTTTCAGTGGAGGCCCAAGGAGAAAAGCTCCAACAGAAAAAATAAATTTTACATATTGAATGCATATAGAAATACATTCATCAATACCACAGATTACTGCACTACAGTGCCACACATTACATTCATCAGTATCACACATTATTGCATTACAGTGTCATACATTAAACTGTGGCAAGTGAAATACATAGAAATACATTCATCAGAGGGATACATTTATAATTGCATATTGTATACATAATAGTGCAATAGTTACATAGCTGAAATATTTTACTAGTTATGTTTGTACAGTGATGTACCAAGAGGAGAAGATAAAGTAGTAAGTTTGTTTATTGAAGGGAAGGAAGAGAGAAGGGAAGTAGAAGGTTACAGGGGAGTGTTTGTGAGGCACTTTTGTGGCCTTTCCAGCTGTTACATGTGTCTAGTGAGGTACTTGCCAAATGGGGCATTATACTCCATGATTGACCTAATGAGCAAAGAGTAGAGAGAGATGATGACCTCTTTCTTCCTGGAGCCAAAACCCTTGGTAATGAGATGTGCCATATAGAAGGACTTTCTAACCACAGTGGCAATGTGGTGGTTGAACGAGAGGTTGCTGTCAACCTGTGTCCCCAGATCTCTTATAACGCCTTCAGTGTTAGGTGGGCTCTCACCAATGTGGTAATTAGTGGGACCTGAGTTTTTCCCAAAGGAGATGATGACGCATTTTTTGGCATTAAGCTTAAGGCCATGGATCTGTTGGAAGAGTCAGTAGCAAATTTAGCTATTTTGTGATCCCTGACAGACCTTCCTGAAGGGTTTTTTGTTCTGGGGGCTTCAATGATTGCTCCCAGTTTTCAATCATTGCTTAACTTGGTCAGACTAAGGCCTTTGATATTGGCGTTCATCTTGGGAGAAGTGGATGCCAAAGAAGAGCAGGCCCAGCAGGGAGCCCTGAGGGACTTCAATGATGACTGGCCACTTTGTATAGGTGGCCACATTCAACATAAATTCTTGGGTTCTATCTGTGGCAGCTATCTGTCCAGCATGTTATAAATGGGTTTATGTCGAGTTCCATATGTTTGTTGACAATACCTGAGTGTAGTATTATATCAAATGCTTTAGCCAGATGTAAGTAAACAGTATGCACCACTTTCCCTTCATCCATTGCATTAGTGACCTTTTCAAAATAATCCATCAGGTTCAAAAGGCATAACTTTCGTTTGACAAAGCCAAACTGGGATGGATCCGGTGTCTGGAGGTCTCCTATGTCTTGTTGATAATTTCCATAATAATTCTGTCCATGGTTTTGTAAATAAGACTAGTCAGACTAATGGGTCTGTAGTTTCCAGGATCTGTTAAAAGTCCTCAATTTTGAAGGGGGATGACCATCTCAGTCTTCAAGTCTCATGGCACAAAGCCTATTTTAAGAATATAATTAAATAGTGACTCCAGGGGTGCTGATAAGTTGTATTTTAGACTGCTCATAAGGCATCCTGGGATGTTATTATGGCCCACTGAGGCTGTGTTCTTGACTTTAGTGAGTGCAGCCAGTATATGCTCCCTAATTATTGATGGAGGGGTTATGTTTAAGATTATTTCTTGGGGGATGGTTGGAGTGAGATGGGGGTAAAGTTAGAACTGAATTTGTCTGCTAAAGGGTTTGCTATACTGCCAGGTTAGGTGAATGTGGAACCCTTAACCACCAGTTCAACACAATGTTGACATTTCTTATATAGCTAAGGAAGGCCTTATGGTTATCTTTCACCTGGATGGCTATCTTAACCTTAAAGATACCTATTTAGTTTGATGAGAGAGCTTTTATTTTCATGAGAATTGCCCTTCATGACTTTTGCCATAATTTTTTCCAATTGTTGTATATCCTCTTTAATTTGGGATACCACCAGGGCAATTTGTTTCTGTGGTTAGCTCAGGGCTTACTTCTGGTAGGTACAGCAGCCTCTGTACAGCCACTGATATGGTTGTATAAAGGTTGTAAGAGCAATTCAGAGTTGGCTGTTGTGTACTCAGGGATTGGAGTGGTATTGAATTTTGACACACCATCACTTAATAAAAGGTAATTTGCCTTGGAATAGTTCCTAAATGTTACTGGTTTTACTGGGGTTATGGACTTGATTTTGATTTTGAAGGAGACAGCTTTATGGTTGAACCTTACCAGGCAGGACTAGACATTTGGGGAAGGGGGGTAGCATCATTCTCCCATGTTTTTGAGCAAGACGTCCAGTATGTTGGAGCCTCTGATGGCCGTATTCACTATTTGGTAAAGGCTGTTTGTATTTACAAAGTCCAGGAATCTCTGTGTCTGTAGATTTGAGGCCATCTAGGATTCATAGCCTATAGAGAGGTAATTAAAGTCTGTCATGACTAAGGTGGCAGGCTGAATTTTAAGTGTCTGCAGTAGGTCCAAGTATGCAATGTGAGCTTCTTGGGACATAGAGTGTGACCTATAGCTGACTAGGATATGGTACGGGATTTTGTCCATGGTGATCTGCACATGGAGGAACTCCAGAGCATTATCCTGTTTGAACAACCTGAAGCATGATTGTTGTTGATGTATATCAAGACACCACCACCTTTAGCCAATGTCTGTGTGGCTACTGGTCTAAAAGTGTGGAAGGCACTGAAACCTTGCACTACAGAGGCACTCTCTACCACTTTAAACCAAGTCATGTACAAGCACATGTGCTATGATGTTTTATTTATGTCTTGTGGTCAAAAGACTAGAGTGCATGTGTGAAGTGGTGAATCCTGGCACCTCATATGCAATGTACCACGACCCTCTCCCTGCACAGTGTGCTGAGTGGTGCATCAGTGTACCTTATATATGACTTGGATAGGTACAAAGTTCCTTGAAAAGTAGATGCATCCACCAAAAAGCTGGACATCTAATTTGACAAAATGTGAATAGAAAATAGCACATAACTCTGTCTGCTGCCAGTATTAATGCAGGGTACTACTCAGAAACATGTTAATAAACAGAAAGTGACAAAACTGATGGAAACATTCTAAGCACATTATCAAAGAGACTGTGTAAAATCTGTAGACTTTAATGAACTGAACAGCAATATTCTACCATACATGATCCTTTATGTTTGCTTCTGAAAAAAAGGAGCTGTACGATAGATATGTATTTGCTTTCTTTAAATTACTGGTGCCACTAGTATGTTGTTCATGCAGCCTGGTTTTCTGTGTACTAGACAGCTTTAAAAATCACATGATGATGAGGATACAGAAAATTGTATGAAGGGATAAAGCAAGCCTGGAAATAATGACATTCCATTAAAAATAGGCACATCATGTGCAGTGGTAAATCAGGCCGGAAAGTAGGTATGTTCTTTCAGTATAGGAACAGTTGAGAGATCTGGTTTGGATTGTGTGGAGGTTTGCTTTATAGGCTTTTGAATTGAGTCAATGTGACTCTTCAATGTTTTTTCATGGTGGGTGCTGCCTGTGTTGTCTGTTTATGAGTTTGTTAAGGGTACTTGTTTTTTTATGTTATGTTTAGGAGGCCTTTTTGGTTTAGGTAAGTTACATTTAATTATAGTAACCTCTGTAACCCAGACCATCTGCAGCAGCACTGATCTGAAAAGAAATGCTTTAATTTATATAAAAACTAAAAAGATTTATTCCAACACCTCCCATTTCAGGAAGTTATAGCAAACTGATTACAGTTCTAGACACAAAAGGAGTTAGTAAAACGTTGAATTTTTAGAGATCAAGTTAAAGATAGAGTTCAGAGTGTGATTAGTGTGCAGCAGTTGGAGGCTTCTAAATAGGGTACAGTAAGTGTTAAAATATAAAGAACATTTCCTTATCAATATGTATACCTAGGATCAGTAAAAATGTGTCAGACCAGCCATGGAGCATAATTACCTGGCAAATATCATACTGAAGACAGCTATCCATTACTAGGAAAACATATTTTGGGCTACTGTAGCTTGCAAAATCATCAGTGTCGTCAACATTACCATGCTAGTGAATTCTTTTTTTAAAAAAGGCAATTCAGATGTTCTGTTTATACAACAGAAACTTTTTTCTATTTTGTTTTTATTATTATTATTTTGTGAATAAAATTAGTGGGTGTTCCTTTTCATTCGATTAGTGGCTCAGGCGACTGACAGAGCAGCAGGAAAGGATGGGTATTGCCATGCTTGAGAGGGAGGGTGGTCCTCTGGCCATCTCTAACACTGATCCCTGGTGGAAGTCAGGGATGTCATTACTAGGGTACCTGTCCATGAGGGGGAATAGGTTGGGGGCATGGTTTAGCTGCCATGGAGGCAGGGTGAAATGTTCCACACCCCCATTGCTTGTCATGGACTTAACAACAGGAACTACAGAAAAGGATGAGGGAAGAAGGCAAACACCCCCAGCTAGAAGATGTACAAGAATCCCCTACAGGACATCCAAGGATCCATGCTGGCCCTGGCTCAAATTCAGGCACTAGACTAGGGGTAAATTAGAATGCTGGTACACCAGTGAAAGACATGTGGCACTTGGATAGCTGTATGGATAAAAATAGGGAGAGAAAAAAAGGACATACAAAAATAAAAATGGTGTTTCAAAACAATGAACACCACTATGCTCTAAATTTAGGGTAATGGACTTTGTTTAATGTCTTGCAGTATAGCTATAAAAGGAGGTGACATGGATATTCTAAACAGAAACTTCTTTGTTCAGAATTATTAATTCATCACTGCAAATATCACCACTCATACCATATAAAACAGCTCATTATAAGGCTTTGTCATAAAAATTTACTATCTCCAAAGTAAAGGCAGAATATTATTTTTTGTCAATGAAGTACCCAGACACCAATTTTAATTAGCCTAATTTATTTATTGACTACTCAGGTAGTTAATTGGTCCACTGCAGATCCTTTTCAGCAATAGGCATGCATAACTCTCAACTTTTTATGATTTAGCAGAACATCCCGTATGTTCTGTCATATGTTTGTGTTGTCCCTTGTAAAATGTTTGATTTTTCTGGTAAATCACTGAAGATTACAATTGGTCAATAACAGTAATCATTAAAGTTTCGTACTTCTTATTGTTCTTAAAATACACTTTGATACAACTACTATTCTTTTAACTTTTTTTTTTCAAATTACCTTTGCTTTCCCATTATTTTGACTTTCTTCAGAATTCTTAAATAAAGAAGTTGAGTGATATTAAGACCACAAGGCTAAGTGTAAATTGTGTGTATGTGTGTGTGTGTGTGTGTGTGTGTGTGTGTGTGTGTGTGTGTGTGTGTGTGTGTGTGTGTGTGTGTGTGTGTGTGTGTGTGTGTGTGTGTGTGTGTGTGTGTGTGTGTGTGTGTGTGTGTGTGTGTGTTGGAAGGGTTGCATGCACAAACACACACATTTACACACAGTATGGAATGGTAAATTCCTGCCACTTGGCAGCACGCAAATTTCAAGAAATTAGATACACTTCTTTGATGTTGTTGCATACCTGTCTTTGCTGTGTAGCACAGCAGTTATGAAAATTTCTTAGCGTCACACTGAAAGAACCCATCAACACTGAATTTACAAACTGTGTGCCAATGGATTGAGAGGTATGGGAATGAGATTGTGTGTGTGTGTGTGTGTGTGTGTGTGTGTGTGTGTGTGTGTGTGTGTGTGTGTGTGTGTGTGTGTGTGTGTGTGCCTGTGACCTCATGTGTGTCTTTGCCCACTTCATGTTATCAAATGCATGACTATTCTAAGGGTTGAATGTTGGTATAATGGTTAAGATGTTAACTTCACAGATACAAGGTAGAGGGTTTGATTCTTATCTTTTGAAGGGAAATTGGCTAGTATTAAAATGCACCAAAAGGGCAGCTAACCTAGTACTTACCTATGAACCTGTATGTCATTTTCCTTCACTTGTGTCTCATTGCATCTATGGGTGTGTAAAAGGCAAACTTTGCTTACAAAGCCCTTGCCGTTACTGTTGTTAGTGGGCAGTTGGATGTTGAATTTGTAATGATGTTTTAACGTTAATATATCAAACACTTTAGTTTTTGTTGTGAATTTACAATAATGTTTATTAACAACAACAAACAAAAGATGAGACACTACATTATGTGCACAAGTAGTGACATTTTCTCAGTTACGTCTACTCATGCTGACTTACTGGCTTTCAGTGGTGTGGAACGTCACTCATAGGTGAGCTGTGCCACTAGACTAAACTGCTGCTTAACACTTGTTACCTTTTTGGTAGATGCATATCATGCAATCTATAATGTTTGCCATTAAGCTGTTCTATTGAGTCTGTGTTGTTGCTTTATACATGAGACTTGGGAAGCAAACAGTTGAGTAACAAGAGTTAACACATTTGGAGTACAGGGACTATAATTTCGGCATGTGGGTATGTACAGTATATACTCTTGATCATGTTTTCAGAATGACATAATGAGTTGATTATATTGTAAATCACTCACAGTACTCCAGTTAGTAACAAAATCCTGAACCATACTAAAATCATCACCAAGGTAATAGCAGATATCAGAGTCACTGGTTCCATCATGAGCATTAGAAGTACACGGAATGTTTTCCACTGGATGTTAGACACTAACAGGAAAAGGTCAGTAAATATTATTTGTTTTTTTGACTCAGTCTGCCAAGCCCACCACCAAGTCCTGTACAAATAGCTATTCCATGGACCTGTGTGTTTCAGTGAGTAACAGCCCTTTGGCCCATTCACTCCTTGAGGTGAGCATTAAGTGAAGTGGGAGTGGAAGCCACATAATTCAAGCCCTGGGCAGGCGTAGTTTTACATTAAACACAATCATCCCTACATTTTCTCATTCCTATTTAATTCTTTGGCATGCCACAAGCTTTTGTGAGGCACAGACATGCTTCCAAATGTGGCACAAAGAATTGCATCTATCCCACTTGCATACTGAATTGTGTTTGTGATTCACAGCATCTTCTACAGCTTCAGAAAGAGCATGCTCAGACACATGGTCTGTAGCCCTACCACCAAAGATAGGTGAGCAGAGTAAGATTTTTCATTCCTCTATTCCCTCATACCATGTCAAACAGATTCCTGAGCACTGGCTAGGTCACTTGGTTACAGTAGTATCAACCCCTTTTGTTTCCATTTTGTACATGAAATCAGTTACCGTCATCTAAAGCTGATGGTCATACACTGGGTGACAGGCCATGCTGGGGGTATTATTACATTGAAGAATACAATTTTTATTTTTTTCATTCACCTCTTTTGGTGAGACTGGCAGCCTAAAGTTTTATGAAATGGAATGGAGACCCATAGTTAAGTGGCAGTCATTACTATAAAGGTATATCACTACTACATGGATTATTGGACATTACTCAGGTGTGGAACCTATGAAGTTGGCTTCAAACATGCATTGTTATCATGGTAACTAATTAGCTGTTGTGGCATTTCAATGCCCTAGTTGTTAAGGTCTTACTGTAACTGCCTATTGCAGCTGCCCACCAGAAATGGTCCATCTCATGAGGCTACGTGATGCAAAACATAGTGATCTCAGACTTAGTATAATAAGAAGCAGGGTATGGGGTGTAAGGAGGTAGTTTTGTTTTGTTTAAGAAAAAAGGAGTGGGGACAACTCCCCCCATAGGGAGCACCACCTGCATAAACATTGTTTTTGTAATTTATGCCCAGCTCTCAGCTGAACTTTGAATCAGTGTGCATTCTTCAGATGAAGCTTCAACTGATAGGCTCTAAGTGACGCACATTGGAAATATTATATATCATTATTTCAGCAGTATTGACACTGTGAGGTATACTGTACAGAACAGTATGGAAAAACCTCCATCTGTATGAAACAAGAAATAGAGTAAAAAGGATTAGTCCAAATAAACTCATTTAGCTACCAGATCTAGGAGACTGCCCCTCTGATGCCTTCACTGCAGGAGGAATAAAGACACCTTGTTAAAATTCAAGGTTTATTCATTTAAGTAGGTAGCTGGGTGAGTGCTCTTGTTCTAATGTATAAAAAGTCAGACCCTTACCTAATATTTTTTGCTCTTGTTGAGTCAACAGTTTTGTCAAGTGGTTCTAGACCTTAGCTCATTTCTCTTCTTGGTTCTGCTGGGTCCCTTGTGTTGTGTTGTGCTGTGTTGATCTCTCCAGGTCCCTTATCTCCTTGCCCTATTTCCAGGACCTCTTCCTCTGTTGTGGGGTCCTTGTGGGGACCTCTTAATCAGGGTGAGAGGCTGCTCCCTTGTGTGCCTTCCTGTTGGGGTCTGGTGGTTCCAGTTGGTGGGTGTATCTTTCTGTGGTGTTGTCCTCCTGTCCTGTTGCCTTGTGTTGGTGGTGGATGTACCAAAGCTGGGCCCAGACTCCTACTAGCCATGATGAAAATCCAGACAGCTGTCTTTTTCCCCAGCTCTCTGATCAGCAGTAGTTATGACTAGAGTCCCTTGTGTTATAGCCTTATGCTAGGGGTACTAGCTAGGTTTTGTCTTGCCTCCAGACCAAGAAAACTTTTTCCCGACATCCTGCCATTGGGTATGTCCTTCTCATGCTTGAAATGTGGAGGTTTTGTGGTTCTTGCTTGTCCCCTATGTCACTGTTGATTTTTTTTCCATTTTCCTCTTCCTAACTTTGGTTTCAAAGTCAGTGATTCTGTTGTCAAGATCTAAAAATCTGGAAGGGGAGTGAGGGCTGTCCATGCATACATTCTCTACGTTTAGAATGTTGCTGATGCTGAAATACTGCTGGGTTTTGTTATGCCTAAAAAAGGATCTCATTTAGCTTGAACTGGTAGTGTTTAAAATTGTATCCCACTCATGATGAAGTCCTCCTCTATGTTGTTCCATGTGAGTTTCTTGAACAGCTTTCATATCATAGGAATCAGTTCTTTTGCAGTGCTGTTCCTAAGGTATATCTCTTTCCAGTGTAGTCCTTACAGACTTTTTAGCTGTTTCTCAAAGAGGAGAAAGTTGTTGTCTCTGAGCTCATGCTGGTTGTGGTGTCTTGGTGAGCTGTCTGCATGGTCATCATGTCTGGTGTGCTGGGTCATGTTTGCCCAGGTAGATAGCTTCAGAAGGCTTTTTAAGTATAAAACTGTTTCCATATCACTGGTGGTCTCCTTAAAGGGATTCCCTCAAGTGGAATACTCCTTGGGGGTGCCAAGGACAAACAGAAAACATAACAATGGTAATGCAGAGACGTGAGTCAGTTCTGGTATCCCGCCTGCGACACAGAAGGTGACAGGACAAATGAGAAGAGGAGAACAAAGGATTAGTCCAGATATAGGAGAGTGCCTCTCTGATGCTCTCCCTGTGGAATGAATAAAGATGGCTTATTGAAGTTTCAAGTAGTTTATTCAGTTAAGTCGGTAGATGGACTAGTTTGTTCATCTACGTGACCGAATAAACTTCTTGACATAAATGTATCCTGCACAAAAAATGTTAATATGTTTTTTTTCTCTTCAATTAAAGTTGATCTAGTGCTTCCACAGAAAAAGACAATATGAAAGACCTGAAAAAACTAAAGGTGGACTACAGTGGTGTAGTGGTTAGCATTGTCGCCTCACAGCAAGAGGTTCTCTGATTCGATGCCTTCTGTGCAGAGTATGTATGCCCTCACTGCATTCGTATGGGTTTCCTCCGGGTACTCCGATTTCCTTCCACATTCAAAGACATGCGTCTGGAGCGTTTCTCCCGAGGCCTCCCTTGAAAATATGATGTGCTCTAGTTGGACTTTCCCAGTTAACAAATGTTAAATAAATAAATAAATAAATAATTGCATATTGTCTCATTGGATAAAGTTTCCACCTCATGGTCTTGGGGATTGCCGTTTGTTATTATGCGTGGGGTACTCTTCAGATACTCATCTTTTTCCTATCTCCCAGACACAAGATGTAAGTTTGACTGGCTATTTTAAATTGTTCATAGGTTCATAGGTTGGTACTAGGCTATCGGCCCTAGGGCCTATACAAGCCTAACCATAACAATTCCCTGGCTATTTCTTCCCACACTATTTACTTCCCTGGACCCCTGTCTAGCAGGGCGATTGACGTGATCCCTGGGGTGAATTTCCTTTCTCCCATCCAGTCGTCAAGGTTCCTTTTGAAGAGGGCCAAAGAGGCACTCTGCTTGACATGTATGGGCAATCTATTACAAAGTCTGGGGAGTCTCTGGGTCAGGAACCTATCCCTCCAGCATGTTTTGTTTATTGTGATGACAAGGTTTAGATCCCTGGAGCATGTGGCTCTGAGGGATTGGGATTTCTTTAAGTGCAGTATGTCCAACAGCTCTGGGTTTGACATGGCCTTGTATGTTAAGCAGAGATCGCCTCTGAGTAGACGATATGTGACAGAGTATAGCTGGATTTTTTTAAGGTGGTCAGCGTAGGGCATCTGATTTAGGCCTGTGATTCTTTTAGTGATGTATTTCTGCGGCCTTTCCAGTTGTTGCAGATGTCTTGAGAGGTACATACCAAACGAGGCGTTGTATTCTATAATGGGTCTAATGAGGGATGAGTACAGTGGGACAATGATCTCCTTTTTTCTGGATGAAAAGTCCTTAGTGATGAGGTGTGCCACATAGAAGGATTTCCTGACTGTTGTGGCAATGTGGTTATCGAAGGTGAGACCACTGTCCACCTGTGTCCCTAAGTCTCTTATCACACTTTCGGTGTTTAGTGTACTGCCACCTATATGGTAATTAATGGATACATGTATTTTCCCAAAGGGGATAACTATACATTTCTTGGCATTGAGCTTGAGCCCATGGCTCTGGCACCAAGCATCTGTTTCTGCAAGGCCCTTTTTTAGAGTATCCATATCATTTGGGGATTCAATAATGGCCCCCAGTTTGCAGTCATCTGCGAACTTTGTTAGCCAGAGTCCCTTAGTGTTGGCCTGTACTTCAGAGAAGTAGATGCCAAACAAGAGCGGTCCCAGGACTGAACCCTGAGGTACACCACTTGTCACTTGTCTGGAGCTGGATTTGGAGTCGGCTACTTTTACAGTGTGGGTTCTATCAGTAAGCCAGTTAGCAACCCATTGGGTGACGTAGGGATTAATGCCCAGCTTAGTAAGTTTATCTATGATTCCAGAGTGGGGGATGGTGTCAAAGGCCTTGGCAAGGTCTAGATAGGCTGTGTGGACTACCTTACCCTTGTCCATGGCTCTGGAGACTGATTCGAAGAAGTCAATCAGGTTCAGGAGACAAGATCGGCCCTTCATGAACCCAAACTGGGTGGGGTCCAGTGTTTGAAGGTTGCCAATGTCTTTGTTTATACGTTCCATGATAATACGCTCCATGGCCTTGCAGATAAGGCTTGTCAGACTGATGGGACGGTAGTTTCCGGGATCCAAGGTGGATCCCCCCTTGTGGAGTGGGATAACTGTAGCTCTACACCACTCAGTGGGCACAAAACCTGAGGTTAGGCTATGATTAAACATGACACTTAGGTGAGGTGCCAGTTCATACTGTAGTTCATGTAGTACACAGCCCAGGATGTCATCTGGTCCCATGGATGCTGTATTCTTAGCTTTGGAGAGTGCATTTTTTACCTGTGTGGCCGTTATTACCGGAATTTGGCAATCTTCCGGTATTGAGATGGGCCATTTAGGGGATGAGAGGGGGGTGAAGTTGGCACTGAATCAATCTGCCAGGATATTGGCAATATCCTTGGGATCAGTATATTTAATGCCATTCTGTTTTAGCTCAGAACAGATCTGAGCATTGCCATTTAGATTCTTGACATAGTTATAGAATGCCTTGTGGTTGTCTTTGGAATCTTTGGCAATTTTATTTTCGTAACTAGCTTTGGAGGATTTTATGAGGGATCTCAGTTTCTTACTGAGGCTGGTAAGGGAGTTTTTTGCATCCTGGGATTTTCCTCTTTTCTGCAACAGTTTCTTCCTTTTGTTGTAAAGTTTGTTTATGGCAGGGGACCACCAGATTGGCTTCCTTTTTTGCATGAGAGCATCTTGGTTCTATTTGGGATGGCACTATTCATGCATGAGTGGATTTGCTCATACAGTGCCTTAGTGTAGGATTCAGCAGTTGAACTTTCAGTTCCCGTCTGCATGGGTGTCATGAAGTTTGTCACTTCTGACTTAAGTAGCATGAAGTTGGCGTTGGAGAAGTTTTTTATGGAGGTTTCCTTACTGGGGGGTGGGATGTGGATGTTAAGGATGATTAGCTTATGGTCAGACCTGACTAACGAGGGGGTGACCATAGGTGTGGAGCATCGATTTCCCATGCTGGTAATGACCAGGTCTAGGATATTGGAGCCCCTGGTGGGACTATGGATTAGTTGATCCAGGGCGTTGGAATTTATGAATTCCAAGAATCGTTGGGCAAAGGTGTTGGTACATGAGTAGTTAGTTGTATCTTTATCCTGTCAACTTTCTTCTAGTGGCTGGATTTTTGTTAAAAAGGTCCAAAAATGATGAGTTCACTTACCAACTTAAGAAATGAATAAAGAAAATGCTGATTAAAATTATAATTACTGTTCTGTTAGATCTGAAAAGCAGATCCTTGTTTAATATTCATGCCAGAGTACTTCTAGAGGGATTTTTTTGGTGCCTTCTCTATGAACAGTGTCCTGTAGCTCTGAGATGTATTCACTTAAGCATAGCTTGTGCTTGCTGCAGTATATATAGCAGAGAGCTTGACATTAAGGATGCTATTACATACAGTTATCCAGCAAATTGTCATTACATTTGCTTTGTCTTCTTATGCTCCAATGTTTCCGCTGTCCAGCCTCAGCTGCTACAGTTCCCCTGTAACTCAGTGAACAATATGCTTGTATAACCTGTTAATGTACATGCCAAATCTTCATAGCTATTTCTTTGTTTGCAGGAAGTGTGCTTGCTGTTGGTTGGGATGAATTGACAACACTGGGTGAATGTCCATGCTATTACTATTAGCTCTGCACAGTGCTGGGAATTGTTTCTGTGAAGTTTAACATAATTAAAGCCTTTTTAGTTATTCTTTGCCTGAGTGGCTGTACTTACCTCATGTCTGATTTTGGTTACTGTGATCAATGCTCAGATTTCCTTTTTTAGTTTAGCAAGAGTGCTTTTGGCATCTTGAGAGTTAGATTTATTTTTGCACCCTTCAAGTTTTTTTCTTTTATTATAAAATCTCTATAATTTGGGTTCCACCATAATGGTTTACTTTTGAATTTTGTGTTGTAATTATATCTGAGGGGCACAGATGTATGTATGCAGCTACACACACACACACACACACACACACACACACACACACACACACACACACACACACACACACACACACACACACATATTTTGCCTTGTACACCATGAAAGTCTGACTGGGTGGTATATGTGGAAAGGTTTTGGCAGTAGAGCAGTCTAGCAGTGGGGTCATGGTGGAAGGGGATTTTGAATTTAGTGGGGTCATCACTAAGTTTCAGTAGATTAGCCTTTGCATAATCTCTGAATACTGAGGTATTGGAAGATTTATTTTATTTATTTTATTTACATTTGTCGACCGCGAGTGTCCGACTGAACATAGGTCCATTTTCAGCGGAGGCCCAGGGAGAAAAGCTCCGCAGTTAAAATAAACAGACAGTAGTTATATTGGATTACATAGCGATTAACAATTTAACATAGCAATTACTTACAATATATTTACAGATGAAGAACATAGTATATCAGTAGACAACTAGAATCTTTATCTGTGAAGTACAAAACAGACATTAACAAATGTTACAATAAGAAGTTCCTGCTGTATAATAAGTACTAGGCTTATGAGCATCTGAGCTTGCTATAATCAAGGTAGTTAGTGGAGTGGAAAGAAAGGTAGTGGTTGGATGGGGTGGGTGATATTAAGAGTGGGAGTTGCAAGGGCATAGCCAGCATGTTTTTAGGTGTGCTTTTAGTAAAGTTTTGAAGTGGGTGCATGATGGTATGGAGGTAATTGTGGGTGGGAGGGAAGATGGTTCATACATGGCCAGGTAGGAGGTTACATTTGCTAGGAAGCAAAGTTGCCCCATATTTGTAAGGCCCAAGTTCAGGATTTCATTACCCCCAGATGGGTTTTGGACTAAATGGTCAAGGGAGTTTATAATGATGACATCCAGAAATCTCTAGCCATCCATTTTTGAGGCTGTATAAAGTTTTGCTGTTTATTGAGGGGTAGTTGAACTCTTCTAGGAGAATGGCTTTAGCTTAATACAATGGGACTCCAACTAGATAGGAGGTATGGCTAAGGAGGACATAGCGAGGGTCGTATAGTTAGCTATAATAAGGGGTTTTGTTAATAGTAACTTGAACTTAGAGGCATTCAAGGTCATCGTATTGTCTAATGAGCCTGAAGATGAAGTGTTTTTTTAAGAACGTGGAGCTATCACTGTCTTTAATGCTTTCATCTGATTTGGTGCATCTGAATGTATGATAGGTATTAAAACCCTGTACTGATGGAGCGCTATCAATGGTCTTGAACCAGGCCTATATAATGATGCATTTATCAGGGGTTTCCAGGATAAAGAATGCTCGAGAGAGTTTTTTTTTTTGAGACTCCTAGCATTGAGCAGCAAAACAGCAATGTTACCCAGATTATATTCATTTATAATGAAAGCTTTAGAAGTCTGAGATTGCCTAAGAAGGAGAATCATTCAGCTAATATAAGAAAGCCTTAAGTAGATATCTGCAGGCCAACCTTGGCAAAGCAATTGGGGCTGTCCACCTTCTCTTTCTTGGCTTATATATGTTATTCCCCCCTTTGAATGACACCAGAAGCTAAACTAGTTGGTGAAATGAATACTCTTTTGTTCATATTGTGGCATTATTCTTTGTGATGGTTGAATGCTGCTCAAGGCTAGGTTTATACCAGTCTCAGACACATATTTAAGAGCTCTATTATGAGTCTCCTCATATAGTCCAGGATGGTACATATCAAGTCATTTATATCCACATGTAATATGATTGTGTCATACGTGTATTTATGGTGCAAGAAGCTGGGTGGTGTGATGTGTCTAATCCTGGTGCCTGATAGGCACTGACCACGACCCTTTCTTTGCACAGCCTGGTGAGTGGTGCATTAGTGTGTCTCACTATGAAGTCACCAATGACTGAGATATTGGATTGTGAGGAATGTTGCCCTTGTACCAACACAGCCCGATTCTTGGGTGCAAGTTTCATGGTGATTGCTGCCTCAGATATATGTTTTTATGGTTGTTGAGGGTACTTGTTTCTTAATCTACATTTAAATGGACTTTGTGGTTGAGATAGTTTATTTTTAAGACCCTCAGCATATAAAGGTCTATTTGTGTTTTTTCTGAGCTGTGTGTCTTTTGTTTAGTATTAGGATGTGTGGTACTGACAATGTGGTTGCTACGTTTGTGGCTTTGTGAGAGAGCTTTGTCTCCAGTAGGATTATATAACTACATCTCTCTCACACTGTCTGCATCTTTAAGTAGTAGGGGGTTATCAGTAAATATGAGACAATTGCTACACTGCCTCAGGATGCCCATTTCAACCAGACTGGCTATATAGACAGCTGGAAAAAAATGTAACTTCATCATTCCAGCTGCTTCCTAATGCAAGCCGAAGGGGACATTTTGCTTGTGGGTACAGAGCTGTTTTACTGGAGATGCTATATGTCTAAAACAAACAATCTAAGTTTACATAGGAAGTGCAGCACAATACCTTGGAGCAATCAGAATCTCTTCACACAACTGACTATTTAAAGTAAAATACAAATTGGGGGAGCAGGTTGTATTGAGAAACTTAAAAAGATCAAGTACAAATAATTGTTATATTTGTACTCCGGTGGTAGCAATGGATGTCCTTGCAAAAAAAAAAATCCCCAAAAAATTGTGTCAATAATCTGTTCACATTGTTTTTAAATGAGAGAAATAAGTTAAAAAATTCTATTGCATGCCATAGCATGTGCCTCACTCCATTCCTTGCTTCCCAGATTAGCATAATCATTTACTGCCTTCTGATGAAAGCAGTAAATGTTCCTTCAAAAGGAGCCTTGATGATTGGATGGGAGATAGGAAATTTACCCCAGGGATCATGTCAGTCACCCTACTAGACAGGGGTCCAGGGAAATAAATACTGTGGGAAGAAATAGCCAGGGAATTGTTATGGCCAGACTTGTATAGGCCCTAGGGCCGAGAGCCTAGTACCAACCTATGAACCTATAAACCTATGAACCTATGATGCTTTTTTTTGGGCACAGGAAAAAACAGAGCTACTTCAGCATGGGACCATCTACATTGTGTCCCACTGCTGTGAGGAAAAAAGCTAACATAAAAACAAGATATTTCCATCCAAACACTTACTTTCTTAATATTATTATGATCAGTGGTCACTTCATGTCTGCAAGATAAAAGTTATCAGATGTTTCCTTTTGATAAACTAATTTCTGTTGGCTTTGGCTTAGAAACAGTCATCATGATGCACACTATATAGAAAAATGATGGCCATTCTTACCTTATTTACACTCTGCTCCCAAAAGCTTTGAACTGGTAATTAGGTGAGTTTAGAGGAAAAGAAAACAGCAGTAAATATTAGGCACTTCTAGTTTAAAGAAATACAATTGTGGCAATTCATAGCAGATCAGCTCCTCTATTCTGTCTAAAAAAAAAAAAGCCTATATTCACTTTAGTAAGGATTGCTACTGTAAGCAGCCTTAGCTGCCTTCTTCACTTGGCTATTTTAGTCTATGATTTTATAGATTCATAGATTGTTACAGGTTTAATGACCTGGGGGCGGGGCTTTCTAAGCATAGCCAAGTTTTCTCAAAATAATAATGATATGCTGTATCCAACTAGGACATTGAGGTACAGGCATTTATAAGCTAACTCTTTCCATAAGGGAGATGGGTACCAGGCCTAGTGTAAATTTCCCATTCCCCACCCACTGTTTTAGGTTGTGATTAAACTGGGGAATAGATTAACTCCAGCTTCACATGGCTGGAAAGCCTGTTCCATGGGACACATATTTGTCTCTGCAGCATGCTCTGTTTAAGTCACAGACAAAAGTTTCTGGGATACATACTGGTTTCTCCAGCATGTCCTACTTATATCACATGAAGGAGTATGTATTTAGAATGGGTAATTCTGGTGCTGTTTATTTTGCTGATATGCTGGCATTCTATCAGAGTGGGGGTCTGACAATGTCCTTTGTTTATACATTGCGCAACACAGAATGATTCCGTCACTACTGTAGACACATGCTGGTCAAAGGCTAGATTACTGCCTATGTGTGTCCCTAAGTCTCTGACTTCTGGGTCAATTCTAAGGGGTGTGTTATCAATATGATAGTTACGAGGGATGGCTGACTTCCCGAAAGATAGTATTATGCATTTCCTGGCATTTCATTTTAGTTCATGACTCTGACATCAGTTGTCTGTCTGTGTCAGCCCTTCCTGGAGAACATTTGTGTCAGTGTGGGATTCAATGGCAGCTTGTAATTTGCAATCATCTGCAAATTTAGTCAGCCAGAGACCATTGACATTGGCCTTGACCTCAGAGAAGTAAATGCCAAAAAGGAGTGGTCCAAGGACCGATCTCCGAGGGACTGTACTTGTGAATGGCCTCTTTGTACAGGTGGACTCTCCAATTCCAACTTCCTTGGTCCTGTCTGTGAGCCAGTTTGCTATCTACCAAGTGACATGCAGGTTTTTACTTAACCTCTTGAGTTTGTCAATAATGTCTGAGTGGTGTAGTGTGTGAAATGCTTTGGCCAGGTCAAGGTAGGCAGTGTGAACCATTTTGCCCTCATCCGTTGCTTTGGTGACCTTCTCAAAGAAGTCCACCAAGTTTAGTAGGCATGAACTGTCCTTGATGAAACCAAACTAGGTTGGGTTCAGTGTCTGGAGGTTTACTATATCACGATTGATCATGTCTATGAAAATTCTTTCCATGGCTTTACATGTAAGACTAGTGAGACTTATGGGTCTGTAGTTTCCAGGGTTTGTAGATCCCTCCTTTTTCCAGAGTGATGACTGTTGCCATTCTCCATTCATGAGGCATGAAGCCTGTTTGGAGGCTACAGTTAAATAGCAATTCCAGAGGCCATGATAGGACATGTTTCATGCTATTTAGAAGGTATCTTGGGATACTTCCTGGGCCCATTGATGCAGTAATCTTGGCCTTAGAGAGAGTATTAAGGATATGTTCCCTAGTGATATTTCCTGAGGGAAGGTTGAGGGGGAGAGATGGGTAAAGTTGGAGCTGAATTTATGGTCAAAGGTAAGACCACTGTCTATGTGCGTACCCAGATCCCTAACCACTGGGTTGACACTTTGGGGCATATAATACACATGGCAATTAGCTGTGATAGTTGACTGCCCAGAGGGTACAATTATGCATGTCTTAGCATTAACACAATGGCTTTGGCATCATTTGTTAGTCAAATTTGGCTGCTAATTGTCTCCCCTGACTTCCTATCCTCATTTTTTCAGCAGCTTCTGCTTTTAAGCATTTTTATTAAATCCCATTTTACAGAGTGACATAGGTATAGAGAGTGACATAGGTACAATTATATTTTTTTTAATATTACTCATTCCTGCTTTCTGTTAAACCTCACTACTCCTCCTGAACATTATTCTATGTATATTGTTCCCACAAATTCTGTTTATTTCAATGTAATTTGCTCCTTCCATTTTCTCAAGATCTCACCTCCGATTATTTTTATCTCATTTGCAATATTAAGTATTTCAGTCATAGACGGTTCAGATTTTTATTTCCATTTTCTAATAGTTTTTTTTTGCCAGCCAATAGCATTATAGGATCATGAGATCATAGGAGGTTGCTAGGCTAACGGCCCCAGAGCCCGTACAAACCTAGCCAAGTTCAACCTGTGTTCCCAAGGGTGTCTGGTTCAAGCAGACACTAAAATCAGCACCTATTGCTCTTGTCCAAGAAGGACACAGGTGGAACCCCTGGGGTGAATTTTCAGTAACCCATCCAATCATCCAAATTATGCTTAAAAATGGCCAATGAGGAGCTTTGCTTAACATGAATAGGAAGCTTGTTCCAAAAGTGGGGCAACCTCTATGAAACAAATCTTTCTCTCCAGCAAGTTCTGTTGATATCACATACCAGGTTAAAGTCATTTGAGCAAGTGATCTGTATGCCATTTGACTTGCAAATGTGAAGCATTTCCATTAAAGCTGGTTCAGAGATTGCTTTGCATGCAAGGCACAGGTCACCTCTGACCAGTCTGTATGACACAGAGTAAAGTGGCAATGATTTCAATCTGTCTGAGTAAGATAGATCTTGAAGACTGTGAATTTTCTTTGTAAGGAACCTTTGTGGTCTCTCCAATTGCTGCAGGTGTTTGGAAAGGAACATACTAAAGGGAGCGTTGTACTCTATTATTGGCCTGATGAGAGAAGAGTACATTGATGGGTTATAACCTCTTTTTTCTGAAGGCAACAGCAACTCCCTTACTTATCAGCTGAGCAATATAAAATACCCTTCTTACCACTGTGGAGACATGGTGATTGATGTTAAGGTTGCTGTTAACCTGTGTGCCCAGATTTTTCACCACTGACTGTGTGCTTAGGCTATTGCTATTGATGAGGTAGTTTGCAGGAACATCACCCTTGCCAAAGGGGATGATAATGCATTGTTTTCATTAAGTTTAAGGCCATAATTTTGTCACCAGTCATTAGTCTGTGTAAGACCTTTTTGCAGGATGTTGACATCGCTAGGCATTTCAATGATTGCTGCCAGTTTGCAGTCATCAGCAAACTTTAACAGACACAGTCCTTTAGTTTTAGTCTGTACTTCAGAAAAGTAGATTCCGGACAGTAGGGGTGCCAGAACCAACCCCTGTAGAACACCACTGGTTATGGGTCTGCTGGAGGAGGTGGAGTCCCCAAGTTTGACCATATGAGTTCTATCAGTGAGCCAGTTTGCAATCCACCTGACAATATATGGGTTGATACCCATCTGGGTGAGTTTATCAATGATGCCTGAGTGGGGGATTGTGTCAAAGGCCTTGGCTAAGTCTAAGTAGGTCATATGCACAGATTTGCCCTCGTCCTGGGTTTTGGTGACTGTCTTGAAAAAGTCCGCCACATTTAACAAGCATGATCTGCCCTTGACAAAGCCAAATGGGGTGAGGTTGAGCATTTGGAGATTTCCTATATCTTTGTTAAATAAGGTCCATTATAATTAATTCCATGACCTTGTAGATAAGGCTGATTAGGATAATGGGTCTATAGTTCCCAGGGTCCATGGAGGCAACCCCTTTGTGCAAAGGCATGATGATAGCTGTTTTCCATTCCTATGGGATGAAGCCAGTGCTTAGGCTAAGATCATGCCCAATGTTGATACTAATTCCTGTTTTAAACAATATGTAAAAACACAGCCCAGGATGTCGTCTGATCCCATAAAGTATGTTTTTTTTTGGCTTTGGAGAGGGCATTTAAGAGATACTAGGTGGGGGATAGGTATTAGGGTTACTCTGGGGTATATGTGGCGGGGACAGGGGAGTAAAGTTTTCACTGAACCTGTCAGCCAGCAGGTTTGCTATAATCACAGGTTCTATATAAGTAGTACCATTAGCTATGAGTTTAGTACATATCTAGGCCTTACCTTTGAGGTTTCAGAGGTAACTAAAGAATACCTTGTGGTTATCCTTAGTTAGAGAAGCTAATTTGGATTCATAGTTAACTTTAGAGGACTTCACTAGGAGTCTTATTTGCTTGTTTAAGTTGAAGAGGGACTTTTTACAGATGTGAGACTATTCCTTCCTATTCTTAACATCAATTTCTTTCTCCTGTTGTATAGCCTATTAATGATAGTTGTCCAACAGGCAGGTTTGTTTTTCTTTGAAGATCTTGGTTTGGTTCTATTAGGTAAGGCAGAGTCAATGCAATTGTATAGGTGCTTGTATAAAGCATTGGTGTATACCTCAGCATAAGTGTCTGTTCTATCAGTTGGGGAGAGGAGCTATGAAGCTATTTATGCTGTTACCTAAGAGGTTGTAATTGGCCTTGGAGAAGATTTGTAGTCTAGTTCTTGCTAAGGGGGGGGGGTCTTGTGTTATACTTTCTTCTACAGAGACTGCTTTTTGGTCAGATATCACCAGGGATGGCCACACACTGGGGGTGGTGTAGTGCCCCCCCCCCATGTTGGTGATCACTGTGTCCAGGATGTTTCAGCCTCTTGAGGGTGTATCAACTAGCTGTTCCAGGACATTGGAGGTAACAAAGTCCAGGAAACTTTGGACAAGTGCGTTAGAGCATGTAAATTCTAACCTAGTCTATGGATAGGTAATTAAAGTCACCCAAAACTAAGGTGTTTGGTTGTATCTTGATTGACTGAAGTAGATCCAAGTAGGCTGAGTGGATGTTCTGATTCATGGAGGGGATACTATAGCTGACAACGACCTGGAGAGGGGTCTTACCTACAGTCAGTTGCACCTGAAGTAATTCAAGGGAATCACTCTGTTTAACCAAACTAGAGGTGTATTTATCTGTAATGAATATTGATACACCACCTCCTTTAGTTCTTATGCCTTTAGTTTGTGGTCTGAATGTGTGAAAAGAAATGTAACCAGTTATAACTGAGGTGCTCTCCGCAGCCTTAAACCAGGTCTCAGTGACTGCACAAATGTCAGCATCTTCCAGGTTGAGTGCTGCTTCCAGTGAGTGCAGTTTCTGGTTTAGAATCCTATCATTTAGTAGCATAACCTTGAGGTTGTTTTTAGAGGTTATTTTTACACTGGGAATTTTGTTCTTGTGACATTACCTAAAAATGGTAGTATAGGGATAGCAACAGCCTTAGCCAGAAGCGAAATCTCAGGGATGACAGATGAAGATCATCTCTGGCAAAGCATTGAGGTCTGACGACCATGTCATCCCAAGTTGTCCTGGAAGCTCTGTGCTAAGACACGGGCTGTCTCATCCACCTCCTATCTACCTTCCTAGAGTACCCTTTTAACAGAAAGAATTTCCAGAGTCAACACCAATTTCTGGACTGCTAAAAGTGCCTCTCACCAGCATCGCAGTCAAGGCATTAGCTACCGGGCAGTAAGAGCCTGTACTGAACTCATCAAGACCTGGAAGCCCTGTGCTAAGACACGGGCTGTCTCATCCACCTCCTATCTACCTTCCTAGAGTACCCTTTTAACAGAAAGAATTTCCAGAGTCAACACCAATTTCTGGACTGCTAAAAGTGCCTCTCACCAGCATCGCAGTCACGGCGTTAGCTACCGGGCAGTAAGGGCCTGTACTGAACTCATCAAGACCTGGAAGCCCTGTGCTAAGACATGGGCTGTCTCATCCCCCTCCTATCTACCTTCCTAGAGTACCCTTTTAACAGAAAGAATTTCCAGAGTCAACACCAATTTTTGGACTGCTAAAAGTGCCTCTCACCAGCATCGCAGTCAAGGCATTAGCTACCGGGCAGTAAGAGCCTGTACTGAACTCATCAAGACCTGGAAGCCCTGTGCTAAGACACGGGCTGTCTCATCCACTTCCTATCTACCTTCCTAGAGTACCCTTTTAACAGAAAGAATTTCCAGAGTCAACACCAATTTCTGGACTGCTAAAAGTGCCTCTCACCAGCATCACAGTCAAGGCATTAGCTACCGGGCAGTAAGGGCCTGTACTGAACTCATCAAGAGTGAGTGCCTTTTTAAACTATTGTAAGGGCTAGCACACCCGTGGACCTACCCCGAGGCTTTTCCTCCTAACCAAGTAAGCTAACTGTTGTGGTTCCCCTCCTTTATCACTAGATGGCAGCAAAGCACAGGCCATGAGAACACTGTTTCTGACTTACAAAGGTTCCCCCAGCCCCACTACATAACACGTAATCCAAGAATCACTAACTGTAGCTTACCTACATAACAAGTTAGCTCCCCAAGGAAATAAATAAGAAAGCATTACCTTTCGGACACTAGACTGAAAGGCATACTTCCAGCAAGCTGACCCACTTTACTTTAAGCCCCTACTAAGCTGTGTTCTCACACAATTCCTCGCCCTACTCCTCTAGACACTAGACAGATAAACACCCCTTGCATTTTTAGCTAACTACAATTTACATAGATAGCGTTACCTACCTACATAAGGCACTGAAAGTGCTCAGTCTCTCTGCATTACTGATTACTTCTCAGCAGACTCCCACTCTGTGGCTCTACCTGCTCCGTTTGCCCTGCGGGCTCACTCCACTCCCCTACCCTACCCCCAAATCCCACCCACCCCCAGTGGTCCTAGATTTAAACTAACTAGACCACTCCCACTCTCCCCTTCCACCAATCATACACACCTACCACTATACATATACAGCCTCACTCCTCCTCTACCTACATACTTACTCATACCTTCCCATAGTATTTCTTCCCCATCCAGTACAAGTACCAATTGGGAATACTTCCCACTTAATTAACCTACCCTCTCTATATACCTTATTATATTCCCCATCCAATACTATTCTTATTATATTCACCCATCCTCACCCCCACTAATCTATACTATTTAACTCTAAATTATGCCTAAGGTAACTAAACCCTTCACAACCAAACTAACTCTTCTAACAACATGTATATTTGTCCTAACCTCAGCTTATATCCTCACACTCATTGAAATACCAACCTTCTACTAATTTAATTAATCTCCAAAACAAACTGCTACATTTACCCTTACCTACACATATACTCAAATAAATATCACTTTCAGTCCAAGCTACCTTACCCAGATACCATAGACTCTCACATATTAAATACTACAAACAGACAGCAAACAAAGTAAAATATCTAATAAACCATACTTATAACTCTACTCTAAAACTAAAACATCCCTCCTTGAAAGATGGCGACATTCACCCTAATCCAGGCCCACATACTGTCAGCTTAAGCAACACCACCAACACCAATTCCACACCCCTCGTTAACCTCTCCAAACCCCCCAATTCTTTCCTTATAGTGCATCTTAATATACAAAGTATTAATAACAAAATAGCCCACGTTCATGCCCTGCTAGATATTTACTCCTTTAACATCCTCTGCCTCACAGAAACTTGGCTAAAATCTCATACCAAAAATAATGAAATCATTCCCCTAGGATACAATATATTAAGACAAGACCGTATTAAACGAAAAGATGGGAGAGTAGCAATCTTAATCAAAGACGGGCAACACATCACTTCTTTACCTTTTAACCCACCACAAGATAATAATGCTGAAATCCTTATCTCCAAATTTCAAATCAACTCCAGCAAATCAATATATATCATCGGTATCTATTTTCCCCCAGGTAACAATACCAATACTATCGAGGATATCCTTAGCTGGATATCCTCAACTTATCCACAAGAAACTATTATACTAGGTGACTTCAACACAGACTGGAAAACTGTAAATGCCGAAAACCCCACTACTCACATTAATCTTCATGGCTTTAGTCAAACAATTACCTCAACAACCAGAATCAACAAACCAAATAAAAAAGAAACCACCTTAGATTGGATTCTTACTAGTAATCTTAAACTAACTTATATAACTGGAACTCTGCCTGATGATGTAAGCTATCACTCATTGACCTACATTATAAGGCAAAAAAATGATATTACTAACCCCCCCCCCACTTATAGGTTATCACGAACCAACAAACACTTCAACCAAGTAATATTTCAAAATGAACTAAGTGCCTGTGACTGGAAAGCTTTAAAAACCCTTCCACTTGATGAGGCTGCTAAACACTTCACTCCAAATTCTTAAGTATCCTTGATAGGCATGCTCCTAAATGCTCCATCAAAATGAAAACCAAACCAGCCCCATGGCTCTCTAAGGAAACCAGACAAAAAATGTTACTTAGAGACAAATCATGGGCCAAATGGAGAGCTTCCAGAACTCTCTCTGACCAACAAAACTTTAGGCAGCTTAGAAATATTACAAAAAAGGCCGTACTTACTGACAAAAAGAACTACTACTGTAACTTTCAGGAAATTCACCAAAATAACCCACAGAAATTCTGGTCAGGAATCAATCGACTCTTACTCCCAGGCCACTCTCGTACTCCAACCCCTCTAGGGTCTGATCATAATACCCCCCTCTAATGCTTTCAATACTTTCTTCACTGAGACCATACAGTCACTTGCCAGTCAACTAACCCCAGATAACTCAAAACCTCATACCACCACTCCTGGCCCTCTTCCAACATTTAAATTGCAACCCACCCCTACAGATCTTATCCTCAAATTCATACAAAAGCTTAAGCCTTGCAGTCCTTCTGCTGACGAGCTACCATCTGAATACCTGCATAAAGCAGCCAAAGCTATTGCATACCCAATATCCATCCTCATTAATAGAACTATTACAGAGGGGTACATCCCAGAAATCTGGAAAATCTCTCATATCATACCTCTACATAAAGGTGGTACCTCTAAAGAATATTCTAACTATCAGCCCATAGCCCTTTTATCCCCCCTAGCAAAAATTATGGAGAAATGTATTCACCATCAGCTTTTAGACCATTTAACCAAAGATAACATTCTCGCTAATTGCCAACATGGCTTTAGGCCATTTCATAGCACCTCTACTGCCCTCTTATCCTTCACAGATTCCATTAATAAAAATCGTAACAGTAATATTCTCTCATCTGCACTCTTTATCGATCTTTCAAAAGCTTTTGACATGGTTAACCACACTCTTCTTATTAACATTCTAGAGTCCCTTTCCCTTGATATTCTGGCTATCCAATGGTTCAAGTCCTACCTTAGCAATAGACAACAAGCAGTTCTCTGGGACCAGAACCTTTCATCCCTCCTACCAGTCACCCTTGGAGTCCCTCAGGGCTCCATTCTAGGCCCTCTCCTTTTTTCACTATTTATTAATGAGCTGCACACAGGAATTCCTCAAGCCACCTGTATACAATATGCAGATGATTCAACAATCATATGCTCAGCTAACTCCCCCTCAGAACTACATTCTTCAACTTAGAAGGTATTCAACATAATTGAGACCTGTTTTTTAAAGCATTGCCTCCTTCTAAATGCTAAGAAAACAAAGCTTCTACTCTTTTTCCCTACCAGTAAGTCCTCCCGAATAGACTTCTGTATTAGTTCTAACAGTACTATCATCATATCCCCAGACTCCACTACTAAACTGCTAGGAATTACTATTGATAATAACTTTAACTTTGACAGACATATAAATAGCACTATAAAATCTGTAAACCAAAAACTTGGCTCCTTATACAAAACTAAACCCTTCCTAACACAATCAGCAAGAACCAAAATTGCTCACTCTCACTTAATCTCAACACTTCTTTATGCGTCACCCATTTACTCCAACCTAAAAAAAAATAACCTTAGCAAACTAAATAATTGCTACAATAGTATTGCCCGATTTGCCACTGACAATTCCTTTAGAACCCATCATTGTCTGAACCTACTGCAACTAGGCTGGCTGGAATTACAACATCTCCTGGCATATACACAACTCACCATTGCTTACAAGCTATTATACCAACCTAACAATCCTCCTATACTCTCTAATCTTATCATCCCCTACAAAAACCTTGATTCACTACGCTCCTCTAACAAACTTCTAGCCACCACAACAAAGTCCAACAACAAAGCAGGTGACTCCTTGTTCTCAAACACTGTAGGTAAACATTGGAACCACTTACCTATAGAACTTACCTTACTTCCCTCTCTCCCTCTTTTTAAACAAAACCTCAGAAACCATCTGAAAATCCATTGGTTATGGCCCTGCAGCAATCCTGATTAATCCTTTTATTCTATACTCGTCACCGCTCTCTCTCACTTTCCTTCATCAACATTGTAGCTTATCCCTGTAAGAACAGAGCCGTAAATAGTTTTCTCTATACTACCTATTGTACAGTTTTTACCTATGTACAGTATAACTTTGTCTGATGCTGCTTAACAGTTTTATCTTTTATCCTTTATATTGTGTATATATAGTTTTGTATATTCTGTTGTGGTCATATTGGAGCTTTTCTCCTCGGGCCTCTACTGAAAATGGAAATATATCCAGCTAGACTAGCCCGGTTAACAAATGTAAAATAAAATAAATAAATACTGAATCTCCTTTGAATGACACCAGAAACTAAGCCATTTGTTGAAGTCAATCATTTTTTGTTTGTATTGAGGTATCATCTTAGGTGAAGGTAAAACGCTACTTAATGCTAATGTTTACTATTTGAAATTATTTGCTTGAATCTTTTACATCTGTATAATTAACATTAATAACCTGCTGTACCTAGATTGTTGATAGATAGATAACCTAGATAGATTGATTCTGTATCTACATTTTTGGAGCTTTTCTCCCCAGGACTCCATTGAAAATGGGTTCATTTTGGCCCAATGGACTATCCTGGTAAACCAACTGCAATAAATAAATAAATAAATAAATAAATAAGGACATACCTATCTGAGACACACAATCAAATATCTCAGTCATGTCTCTCTTCATGTAGTCCAGTGATGTGCATCTCAAGTCGTGCACACCAACATGGTCTATGATGGAGTCATAACAGTGCCTGTTGTTGAGAGACTTGAGAGTGTGTGTGTGATGTGGTGGATCCTGGCACCTGACAGACAGCTGACTGTAGCCTTTTCCTTATCCAACCTGGGGAGTGGGACATCTGTGTGAATCACAACTGTCGCTTATGACTAAGATGTTTGTTTTTGTGTTATGCCTTAGGAACATGACTGGTACGACATTGGTATGTAATATATTATGTGTACCATGTTCTGCAGAGGATGTATTATGTGAAGTGTGCTTGTGCTTGTGTTTGGAAGGTCTCCGATGTTTATGTAATCTTCTTGTAAGGACCTGCGCATATGTAGGCTTATGTGTTGTTGTTTTGGTAGGTGCAGAAGGTGAAGTGTGCATGGTGAAAATTTTAAGTGCTTGACAAAGTGCCTTTAATTTGCTGACTGATTTATGATGTCATTAATTGGTATGGTTTTAAATGCTTCTGCTTTTTAAGAGAATGTATGTCTGATGAAGTGTTGAATACCATGAAAGATACATAATAAATTTTGTTATTTTTTTCTTTTTCCTGCTGTGAGCAACTGAGGCTGTTTCTTATTTATTTTCTACTGTTTTGCTGCTACTGGTTATGCTGCAAGTATAAGCTGTTTTTTTTTTCTTTCGTGGCTAAAGAAACTGTGGGAAATTGTCTATCTATAATGCTAGGTAAGTTGATGTGGTCAGAAAACAGGTCGAGTACAGGAAGGACCAGGTAAAGTAGACGACAGAAGTGGACAAATACTACGAAGGGCTAGTGAGTAGGATCTGTGCTGGTATCTCAGGAGCTTCACTGAATGTATCACCTGTCAGTGAGGTACAATCACTAGAACTCACCAATGGAGCACCAGCAGAGTACTAAGGGAAAATTTGCAAGCAAAAGTGCGTCTGTAACCACCAATGTGTGCGACACACAAATGCAGTGCTTAGATAACAAATGAGCGCAAACTGATCTAAAGTAATTAACCAAGCAAAAAGCTCAAAACTGGGCCCTTTTCCAGCAACCTTGAATCAGATGAGTTCTAACTGCACACTCTTGCCACTAGGGTGCAGGGAAACCCTCTCCGACAAAAGAAGGCCTGGTTTAGTGCTTAAGTTATACAAACAGAACTAGATTCAGCAGGTCCAAATCCAGTCTATGCTACACCAAACAATGCAACAATTTCAGGGAAAAAGAAAACATACAGTTCAAATAAGCAGTGATATGGTAAAAATGCAGTTCAAAAGTGAAATATATAGTGAAAAATTCTATTTAAGTTTTGCAGAGCTCAGCAGATGGCTTGGATTTGCTTATGTAGCAAACAAGAGCAAACTGATTTAAACAAATTAACCAGTGAAAAAGATCAAAACTTAGCCCTGTTCCAGCAACCATCAATAAGATGAGTTGTAACTGCATATTCCTACCACTAGGATAAAAGGGAACCCTCTTCAACAAAAGATGGCCTAGTTTAGTGCTCAGTTATACAAACAGAGCTAAATTCAGCAGGTCTGAATCTAGTCTATGCTACAGCAAACAAAGCACTCCAGTTTCAGAAAGAAACAGTTCAAATAAGCAGGCACAATAAGCCTTTCTACTACGGTTGCCAAATACAATATCATAAACTTTTGAAGTGTTGCTACTAGTGAACTGTTTAGTCTTCAAAAGTAACTTACAAGATTAAAGAACATTTAAGTGATATTAGGAATAAACATATATCTAATTCTTTGTGATAATTAGACTAGGTGGATTATTTTCACCTGGTCTTAATAAGTGCTTATAATTAGCCATTATTTGCTGCTGTTCAGTAAAATTTCATCCAAAGAACTAGCCTTCATCAGCATATAAAGAATATAACACCATCCAACTCAATAAAGGCTAGTTCTTTGGATGAGATTTTGCAGCTCAGTAAACAACTTTAAACTATTTTACTCTCACACGCTGAGTGCTAAGCGTTTTAGTTGTTTTTGGATTTGAATTTGAACTTCATACATTGCAGTACATGCAGAAGTTCTGTTTGGAAGACAATAAGTCTTCCAGCAGCAAACCCCAGCTCAGGAGAAGAGTATAGACCACAAACCTTCTTAATGTAAAATAACTGGCCTGAAGCCCAAGCGCTTAAACCAGAACTAAGACACATTTAGAATAACAGACACATTAAGTCTTCAACCAGCAATTCCCAGCATAGAAGGATGTAACCTACCTCTCCTGCCACAAGTGTATAGACTCTGAGCAGCCAAGAGCTCAGGATTGTGCAGAAAGCTCCGCATTTGTGATGATTAAGCCCACTGTTCCACTGTTCTGCAATGAGCAGACATTTTTCTGCTTTGTGACTTTTGACTGGCTTGTATATCACAATTATACCCAATTGTGCATCACAATATACAAGCCAGTCAAATAATTTACATCTTTAAGAAAACGAGTGAACTTTTCTGTGCCTGACTATGCAATTACAGCTTAGCGATTCTCCTGCTTTTCAGTAACTTTCTTGTCTTCGCTTGGTCCTTGTTTCATTGCAAGTAAGCTTGTGGGATAAATACAAATAAGCACTTTATTAATCAGAGTTCTTATGCATGGTGTAATCAGCCTTTAACTCCATGTGCTGTTTACCACTGATCAGCTATTAGTTTTAAACACAGGATTCATGGGTTTGTTAAGCGGTATGTGTGACGGTTATCTTTAATTGAATGCCTTATACCACCAGCCAGACACGTAACTAGCAATTTCCATTTTGTGCTCAGCATTGATGCCCGTCTATCCCATTTCACATTATAAATGCTACCTCCTCTATAGTCCACATAAATAAAACTGTCATATGCCAACTCTGCAACTACTAAAAAAAGGTGATTAATCACATTTATTAGCATGTTGTATGTGGATGCTAGTTGTTGCCATTATTTTAGATTTTAATAGACTTTCTGCTTCCTCTATAAAGCATAACATTTCAGTGGGGGGTTTCAGAAAAATAATACGCTCACCAAAGTACAGACAATCTCCCTTCATCATCTTAAATTAGAGGATTCTCTCATAAACTCTGGGCTTTATTTTTGCTTTTTCCCGACAGAATCAGGTGTTATATGTGCAATATAATAAAAAGAAAAGGCAGAATTAATAGTCTAAACAACTTGAAGCTGTAAAACACTGGATATTGGATTTAAAGTTATGCGATGAGCTGGTAGAACTGATCATTTTAACATTAGCAATATGGATCATGTCAGTTTGCCACTTATGTATCCAACAACATTTTCTTGGGATAAAGATGAGTTAGGAGACTGGAGAAAAGGCTAAGTGGTACTATCAAATAGAGCATAGTTGGAAGTCTTGGTATTAACACATTTCTACTTTCAGTACATGGATGGGGCAAATATATTAAAATTCATGGCATGCTTATTTGATAACCTGTTACCTCTGAATGGAAATGTTGTTGTCTCTGACTGCCAGAAAAAAAAAAGAAAATGTTTACTGATGTTTAGTAATGGCTTGTTGCTTTAGTGAATATAGAGGGTGTCCTCATGACATAGTCCTTTGACAGTATGATAGAAAAGCCATGGAGCAATTCTCCCTCCCCTTACGTGCTCCATGCTGCCCTCCCTGCTGCCTACATTCTGTTCAGGAAAAGTGTGCTGTGATGGCCAAGGAACACCCATTTTTTTATTGCATGCTTAGATGTCCGGGGAGTAGTTTTATTGGATGTCAGAGAGCCCACTTCAACCAGGTGCCATAGAAATGGTGCGTTTTTGTGTGGTGCGAAAATAGGATGTTCCACATTTTGACTGTTTGTTACACATTTCTAGGGTCTGTGTTCCACTTTGGCCTTTTAAGAGGTTGAGACCTATGTGTAGACCACAAACCTTCCTAATGTAAAACAACTGGCCTGAAGCCCAAGTGCTTAAACCAAAACTAAGAGGCTTAGAATATTAGTTACAATTTAATGAGGCTACTAACAAAAAGTAATAAATGCAGCAGAATAAATGCAATTCAACACTTTTAAGAACAAGCAGCAAAAGCAAAATAAAGTAATAAAGTAGGAAGAAACACAAATACAGTAAAGGCAGCTGAATAAAGTATAATTTTTTAAAGTTAAGTGGGAAGGGAGGAAACAGAAGATAATTCAAGGTTAAGAAATTAAGGAGGTGGGCTTCTGAAATGATCTCTCACTACTCAGTTGAATGAGCTGATGAGATGGGACAGGGCGGAGTGTTCAAAATCAGGTTTATAGTAGGAGTGGACAACTGAAAAGCCACCAAATTTAAGAATATAACAACAGATGGGCAGGGAGGTGGGAAAATAAACTGCAGACAGAGATCAGCAAAATACAGGCAGAGTACAGCAAGCAAGCCAAACAAGCACTAGAGCCTAATAAAGATATTTCCAGCTGTACGAGGAATGCTATTTTTTAACTCTTCCCACTAATTAACTGATATTATTCACTGTTTGCAAAGGAATTCTTTATTAACTTTTCTAACTGACCCTATCCAAGACTTCTTAAATCTCCAACAGAACAGAACAGAAAACGTAAAAGAAAGCAAACGTAATGCAAGAAAAAGATGCAAAATAGAAGTAACCAAACCTTAAATGAAAAACTTCAATTCAAAATAAAATGCAGACAGAAATCAGCAATATTCAGGCAGAGTGCAGCAAGCAAGCCAAACAATCACCCTTTTCTGTTCCTCCATACTCTGTCTTTCTCCTCAAATTCTTTATACTCTTATTCCTTCCTCTTTTACAAGGCTATCACATTTTGTTTATTCACAGTCGTACTTGTTCTTCAATCTCACATATCCATTTAATCCTTCCAGTCCCTAGTTTTAACCCAATCCTACATTATCTTTCTGTTCCTGCATTTAGAAATCTCACACTGCATTTTACATGCTTACACCTCAATCTTTATAATTTCTTATCCATGCCCATCTTCACTTGCATCTTACTCCACGTTCCTGTCCCTTCCACCACCCATATTCCAAATCTCCCTACACTGCTATAAACGGCAGCTCAATCTAGTATCTTCTTTGTCTTTTTTACCTCTACTAGCTGTAGGCAAGTTCACCATTTTTGAAACTGACTACAGTACAGACTTTAGCTTAACATACACAATACTTGAAAATTACTCAATCTTAACCACTTATTTCCAGTTCTGCAATGTCCCAGAACCATATTTCATTGCACTGACTATGTCTTCTCCATCCTATGTCTCAAGTTCTGGGAAACTCCACAATCCCCCACCCCATCTCAAAGACCTCTCAACTTACTCTGTTTTTCCACCCACACAGTGTAAAGGTCATCTGAAGTCCAAAGCAGAGTGCATATGCTTTACCAGTGTGCACATCATTTAATATCCCACCCACCACCACCTCCAGGCATTTGATTCTCCCTCTGTTTTATTTTCTGTCAGTCATTTCAATTGCATTCTGTATCATAAACACTATACCTCCGTATACTGTATTACCTGCATAATATAAACACATCATCCATCTCCCCTACTAACTCTAACTGTCCTTTACCATTTGCTTTCTATCTTTGAACTATTGCATTATCCCCCTTATTTGCTTATTCTTATTATCACACAATGTTCTACTTTTTTTTAAATTCCGTATTAATCTATTACTGTGATGTTATTTTTTGTACCCTCGCTCTGAGACTGGAATAGGTTCATTTGGACAGAGCTATACCCACATCCTTCAACTGCTATAATTTATAGATTTATTTATTTATTTATTTATTTATTTATCATTTGTTGACCGGGAAAGTCCAACTAGGTTCCACAGAGTCTGTTTTCAGTGGAGGCCCGGGGAGAAATGCTTTGATGCATGTCTTTGGAATGTGGAAGGAACCCAAGGACCCAGAGGAAACACAACACACAGGAGAACATGCAAACACCACAAGAAGAAGCTGAGAATCAAGGAACAGACCACAGGCTGTTGCACTTGCTGTGACCAACATGCACCTACCACCATAACGAGCACTCAGGTTTATTCTAAGTACATTCTCCCTTGAGCTTTCAAGATTTATGGTTGAAAGTTGTTGGGAGGGTGGCCTAATGGTTAAGGGGTTGGGAGGGTGGCCTAATGGTTAAGGTGTTTGCCTTACAAACACAAGGTGCAGGGTTTGAGTCTCACAAGGGATAATTGGCTAGGCTTAAAATGCCTCACAAGGGGAGTTAGCCTAGTACTTATCTATGAACCTACGAACCTGTTATAAAGGTTACAGCTATTTATGGCTTCATGAATAATTACTTTGCTGAAATAATGGTGGATTCATAAAGGGTAGTGAGCTCTAGTAAGGAATGCAGTCCTTTCTGATTCAGAAATAGGCCCACAACATGTTGGGCTATAGCCTCTAGACTGAGCTGTATGGTAATGAGGCATTCCAGGGTAGCAGCTTATGCTAATTAGTGATGTGCTCTCCTAGAGAAATGCCTGCAATAAGGCATTTATGCAACTAAGTGATTCACAGATGTGCTTAACTGCATAACTTAGCTCAGTTGACTGAGTTAATTAACTCAGCCAAAAGGTAAGTCTACACATTATTAATTTTATAGATCTTTGCATTTGGGAAACTATATTATTATCTTAGACAGTAAATGCATTCTCTTTCTTGCAGCAGTACTATGATTTTAATGCTCATTGTTTGAGACACAGACACGTGATATTGATCAGGAGGAAAAGAAGAAAGAAAAAAGAAAGTCTGTAACATAATAGAGGAATTTACTGTTATCCCCACATAGAATTTCACAATAACAGCAGCAATGTTATTAGACAACACACCCCACATTCTATTCCCAACTCATGCCAACTGTTTTTTCTGAATAGTTATACAGTTAGTATTCTTTTTTTCTCAAATGCAATATAAAAACTCTGTACAAATATTTAGAAAATATTTCCTATGTATAACACAGAAAGACCAATTTGACATGACACTCTACCAAATATGGAATTACAAAATATTACATATTATTTTACAAAACATGACTTAATTTGGTCCTGGCAACTTCTCCTTCGCACAAAAGTAATGCCACCTTTAAAAATCTATATAATGGTAATAACAGCATGCATGCACATTGCTGTGCTAATATAAGTTGTTCTCACTTTCATCAATCTTCACTACAATGTCATGTCCTTAATAAGAAAACCTGAACACGGTAAATGCAAACTTAGGCACAAGTGTTTACTGCCTTAAAAACTGTGTAATAGTATATTGTTTGCAAGGAAGATGCTCGCTCTCAGTAGCCAAATTGCTTTTGTGCATAGTTCAGACGTGGATTCTGATGTTTTAACAGCTTGTTTCGCCTGACCAAATATTTGTAACACAACAGTCATTTATTCCTGTCATATTATCTCATATGCACAAGTCCTGGTTTCTGACAAAAGTACATTTTTTTAATTTGTCCTATAACTAGCCATTATATAAAATTATCAGACTAAAAGAAACAAAGTGGTATATACTAAAAATGTTTCTGAAATACCCGCAGATAAACCCCTCAGAATATTCTCTTTTTATAAGTTTCCTCCATCTAAGTGAAACATCATGATGACTTATCAATATGCCTTCAACTACTTTTCCTTGTTTGACTAGAAGTCCGATTTTAAATTTTTTCTTACTCATTTGAGGAGGTCTACCCCTTCCTCTCCACGTATTTGCAGACAGACGCACACACACACACACACACACACACACACACACACACACACACACACACACACACACACACACACACACACACACACACACTGCTGATCTGTTGCCAACTCCTAAACTATTGGGTTCCTATTACGTGATCGAAAGTATAAAACTTCGAACACCACAAGATCAAACTCGTATGTTCGAAGTTTTATAATTTTGAACAGCAAAAAAAAACAACGGACAGAAAGTAACTGTTGTAAGCAGGGGGCAACTCCCCTGCACCCCCCACACCCCCCGCTCTTTAAATATACCAACTCCGAGATCGCACTACAGTGCAGAAAGGGAATATTGTTTTGTTTTTTTTAATTCGAATTGCTGAAACTTTGAACATTTGTGTTCGATGTTTTCAGGTTTGAAGTTTCAGCAATTTGATAATGCAATAGGAACCCAAATGATTATGCCTCCATATCATCGTAATCCCACACTGTTAGTGAAAGAATTTATTTTGTGGATTATATTTCAGTAATATATTATGTGCACAAAAATAGTTGTTATATATATATGAAAAAATCAAATAATTAAATAACTAGGGATAAATCCAAATCTGGATATCAACAGTTTGATCCAAGATTTAAAAGGAACAGAGTGAATACTTCTCCCATTATTTTATGGTGTCATCATTGTCACTGTTAATGTGCACCGTACTGTCAGCAGCATCTCTTTTTGAGACTCACAATGTACATTTTTTAGAGTTTGTATGTTTCTTTTTGCCAGGTTCCATTGTAAGTCACAGACCTTGCATTCACCATCAGCTGACTGAAATAAAATTGTAAAAACAGACTTTTTTTTCTGGCAGATAAGGTTGTCATCACTGTAACCTGCCATGGTGAATCTGGCCTAGGAAACACATAGCATACAGAGCTTCAAACAGCTGCACTCATTTTCTATTTGAAATGGAAACAATATTTTTAATGATTACATTCCGGAGCAGAAAGCCAAAGAACAATGAGTTTCTAGGACAGATGCTCTCTAAAACAAACTACCAAGGACGAACTCTATTATCTAGAAAGAAATAGCATGTCTTGTTAAATAGTCATTATTTAAATGACAGTTTGCCTGTTTGCACAGAGATGACAAAGATGACTCAGATTGCTAGAACTCTATTAACAAACACTTCACTTCAAAGGTAATTGAAAATCACCTGCAATACCATTTTAAAGGCTGACAAAATGATTTTGTAAACCACTGCTGTTGAAATCATTGCAGAGATGATAAGTACACCACCTACAAAAATATAAAGTACAGACAATGTATAATAGTGAAATACAATATGAGTACACAATCCTGTGATAGTTTTGTAATGAAAATAATCAACGCTTTCTCTTTCTTTTCAGAACCACAATTTTCAACCAATTCCGAACGTATCTGTACTACTGCTGGCTGTGTGACCGCAGGTCAGTGTGACTTTTTATTTTCTGCCATGTAGTTTGTAGAAACTCTTAGGATAAAAACAGATTTTGCCACATCAGTCCTACATCTAACCAGTTATATGAAATTGATGTCAAAAGAGAAACAAAGAGGTATAGACTAAAATCCATAGAGGCTTGCAATGTCTTATCTCATCTATAAATTGAAATTTCTCCACAAAACGTACTATTTCTGTTAGTCAACAAAAGATTTCTCTGCAAAATAACTTCTCATTATGTTCAAATTGCAAAAGAGTACACCACTTTCTACATATTGACCTGTTTTCAGTGCCCTAGAAAAAAAGGTAAGGAGGTTCTTGCACTGGGAGAGACCGATCCTTCTCTACACTACCAAAACTTTATACCACAAAGGGAAGAGGGCATGTAGGTAAGAAGCCTTCATATTGTTATGGCTGGGAGGGGCATCCAGTGGATCCCCAAGATCATGGGATCATGTGCAAAGGACAGGAGGCTTAGTGACATTATTGTATAGACTAAATGACCATGTTGTGAAAGAAGAATAGTTTGTATCATTTTGCATAGTTTAAATGACTGTGCTGTGAAAGGAATTTGTGTTGTAGGGCAGGACTTTCAGGTACTGGAAATAGACATCGGTCAGTACATGTCACATTTTGGAGGCAGTGGCTGGCATAGCTGATAATAGGTGATTAAGCTGGATAGCCTGTAAAGCAAAATACTGTGAACTACAGTTTCCAAGAAATACAAGAGTCTGAATAAAGTATTTTGCCACTAGTGACTCAATCCCCTGTGTCAGTCTTATGCATTCCTTTTAATAAGTAAGGTAATACAACATGCCTTTTCAAATGGTTGAACTAAGAAACTTGACATGTTTTGCTTCATGGGCTACCTAAAAGTTTTTAGCTATGATAGTACTATATGTTATGAGTTTTAACAAATGGCTGAAAAACTGGTACAGAACTAAACATATTCCTGCACCAGCAGGCTTGATCTACATTAACAACAAGTATAACTCCAAGTTGGTTAAACATGATGATGCCTTGGAATTCATCCCTGTTCAAGTCTCCATAGACAAGGTTTCTTACCATGTCCTGGACAGCTACAGATCACCCTCTATGACCTACGATGCTTACAACTTTTATCTGGGCCTACTAGAAGCATTCACCATCCAACCAAATATCCTATTTATGGGAGACTATATCTTTCCCTCTATGGACTGGATAATGTACACTCCCTCTAACTCGCAGGCACAATGTTTCCTGGTCTATGTCAACATGGACACTTTGGACCAGATAGTGCACACTCCAACCAGAGGATCTAATATATTGGACCTATTACTCACCAATATATGAGATCATTGCTCCCACCCTGTGTCACATCATTATTGGTGAGGTCAGACTACAAGGCTGTCTCCCTCAATATAAAAATCAAACAAGAAAGCTCAACTAAATCATAATAGTTAGGAACTATTCTAAAGCAAACTATTTCCTATTAATAGACAGTTTGTCAAAATGCACGGCTCCCTCAAACCCTGAGAACAGAGCTACCTATAAAGAATTATTCACAGAAATCTTGTATATACATGTAAAAGGTTGCACTGAGAATGCTGCGCCTACCAGATGTAAGCAGAAATTTAACATTAAAAACAAACCCCAGTGTTGGAATCCTTACCTTAACAAGGTATATAACAAAAGAAAAAATGTCATGGTGAGAATCAGAATGATGGAGACAAGAACTCTCTGATTCAATTAAACAAGAAATTAAGAGGTCTAATAAAGTCCATTGAGGCCAATTACGAGGTCAAGATAACCTCTCAGGCTAGGGACAATCAAAAGGCCTTCTTCAGCTATGTCAGGAAACTTAAAAGTAACAACAGTGTGCAGAAGTGGTTGTAAATGGCACAGCCATCACTGATCAGGGTGACATAGTGAATCCAGTGGCTGATAAATTTAGCTCTACCTTTACCCCCACAGCATCCACTACCCCCTGTAAAATCTCTTGTAGTATATCCCCCTTACTATCAACAGGAAGCTGGTCCTGGTGGCACTCACTAAGGTGAAAAACACTGCTTCAGTGGGCCTCAACAATATCCCAGGTTGACTCCAAAATACCTGAAAACATGATCTAGCAGGACAGCTGGAGACACTCTTCAACTACAGCTTCAAAACAGGTTTCATATCAGGTGAATGTATGGCCACCACAGTCATCCCTATTCATAAGGGTGGCCCATCAACTGACCACAGGAATTACAGACCCATCAGTCTATCAAGGCTAATATGCAAAGCCAAGGAATGAATTATCATGGAGATGATCAAGAAGGATATGGGCAACCTACAGACACTGGACCCATTCCAGCTTGGCTTTGTTAAGGGAAGATCTTGTCTACTCAACCTGGTATACTTCTTCTAGAGGGTCAACAGGAATATGGATGAGGGAAAACAGTGCATACCACCTACCACCTACCTAGAACTTGTCAAGGTGTTTGATACAATGCCACATTGAAATTTTGTTGACAAACTCTCAGAACTAGGCATAAATCTCTACATAACTTGCTGGATTGCTGGATTGCTGGCTGGCGGCCGACAGATAGGGCCCAAAAAGTCATGATCAGTGAAACCACCTCTACCAGGAGAACAGTCATCAACAGTGTCCCTCGGATAGGGCCCACTCCTGTTTGGCATCTATTTTTCAGAAGTCAAAGCTAATGTCAGATGACCGTAAACTGGGATTCCCCATGAAATCAACATTCTACAAAAGGGTTTAACACAAACAAATGTCTGGTACCAAAGTCACAGATTAAAACTCAACAGAAAAAAATACATTATAGTGTCCTTTGTGAAATCATCCACCCAAACAAATTACTCCATATGTAGACAGTAATCTGGCCTTCGACCAACATGTAGACAAAATAATAAGAAAATTGTACTACGTTGCCCAACTCATAAGCAAGGATAGGGCATCCAGATCCAAGGAAGTTATTGTACCACTCTACCCAGCCTTGCCAGACCCATCATTGATTGCAATGCTTCCTTTAGCATGTATCTAACTAAGCACTTAGAACAGTTGGAACATCCTCAAAGGTTCCTCACCAGGAAAATCCAGGGTATGAATACCCTGCCATACACAGGTTGTCTTTAGGCCCAAACTCTGTACACAGTCTCCTATAGGTTACTGAGAGGGGATCTATGCCTGGCATATAAGGAGGCAGACTCAGATTCAGCTCTGATGCATCCCGTGCACATCTGCAAAGCAAACAGCATCAGTAACACTAGAACCAAGGAACAGACTTTGCATGTGACATAAATAGAACTTGCTGGAGAGACTGATATGTGTCTTAAAGGATCCCAACACTATGGAATAAGCTCCATATACATGTAGGACAAAGTTCATCCCTGATCCTATTGACATGAAACCTTATTAACTGCATGGGAAATTGCAAACTCTGATCCTCATTTCTCTGATGGGTAAAAGTTTAAAGTAAGTAAATCAATTTCTAACTAAAATACCCCCCAACACACACACACACACACACACACACACACACACACACACACACACACACACACACACACACATAAAACCCTTAGCTACCTCCTTACTAACATACTCCACCATACAGCCATCCAAGGTACTAAGGGACAAAACTGGTTTGGGTTGCATGGCTAGGCTTATAAATTAGGCTTATAAAGACCCTGGTTGTTGTTAGCCTAGTATAAATCTAAGAACCTATGATAAATATAAATGTTATTTCTAATCTTTTTCATTGAACAGAAAAATAAACTTTAGCATGGATGTGACTTGCTGTTACATCAAAAACTAGTGAGCAAATTAAGTATATTTGTAGAAAGCCACAGGTAGAACCACTGAATAAAACATTTGCTAGAAGATAGGTCATGCAACTTGATGACAACCTGAGCCCATACAGAAGTAGGGATCTTTACTAAGGAGCTGTCACTGTCCATTTGTGGAATTGCTTCTTCTCAGTAAGGATCTAGAGGGAAATGGGTGCCTCATTGCTGGCATGAGCAAAAGCGCTAGAGAAGAGGAAGACGAGACTAAAACAATCTTAGCAAAGCTGTACATATGGTCATAAATACAACAAGTGAAATGCAGAAAATGCAAAATAATGACACCTGGAATCCAAGTACATTGGGAAGAAATACATACCTGGTAGGAAAGAAATAACAACTACAGTGCTGGGAACCTAAGGATAGACTTATAAGCTAAACTAAGCTGGCAATGTGGAAGACTCGTTTAGAATAGGGGTGTAAAGAAAGAGACATCAAAGAGACATCAAGAAAGAGAACCAGTCTTCAAATTTTTAATTCTGTTTAATGTGTACTGTGGAGCTTTTCACCCGGGCCTCCGCTGAAAATGGGCTCATACCCAGTCGGACTTTGCCGGTAAACAAATGTCAAATTAAATAAATAAATAAATTAGCAGAAAACAAGAAGAAGCTATTATCATGCCTATTTTGTAGAAATGTGTCATAGCCTCTTCTGTCTAAGGACCTTGAGTTTACAGTGGTATTACTCCATATATAAACAGCTCAAACAGTAGAGTGCATCAGAAGCCATACTCACACTGGAAATGCTTAAAATATTTAGTCTTGAATGGAGGGGACATTTGAAGGACATAAGTGTATAAAGGAGATCCATAACATGCAAGGGTTAAACATCTTTCAAATAAAAAAGATTTATGAAAACAAGGTGACACTTTCTGAATATAGACAGGTGGACATAGCAGGTAGGAAGTGTGTTGAGTGATTAGAAGAGCTTCATACAAGAGGTACTAGAGTAAGTAATTTGTTAAAAGTAGGGTTGTGGCATGCACACTAATGCAGTCACCATGCACCAGACTCCCCTCCCCATTTAACATCCTATTCTATTTTAATATAGCACTGAGAAAGCATTTCTCTCTTTCTGTTAAGTTAATTTCTCATTGCTGCATGGCATTAATGTGTACAGCCCATATTTATTTTACAATTGTGTTTACTTCATCAACCCTTAAAAATTAACTTAAAACAGGCTCTCAAGTCTCTTCTACTGTTAACAGTGGCCCTAACCCCTGCAAGCTCAAGACTACTGACTGGTTGATTGCCTTTTTCTGGTTGGCTTCTCATGTTTCAGCCCACTCCATTCACCCTTGCTACATTTGGATTGACTCTGCTCCCCTGCCCTAATGCCATTGCCGCCCAACCCCACACCAGTACATTTATAGCTAACCTCATCTTGCCCCATCCCTACCTTCTCCTCTTCCTTTCATCATCTGCCAATCAAACCCAATCATTGTCCAACCCTGCCATATCTCTGCTATCCACACTCATCACAACTTAATCTGTGCTCCACACTGATCACTATTTATCTCCACCCTCAATTGCATATTCATACTGCTTTACCACTGCATAGACACTCCAACACATCTATATACTTACACTTCTCACCTACCAAACAGTTCCCTTTACAACATCACTCCATATTAAACTTCTAACTCCAATCCCTACTCTACTCCCCAGCACTCACACACCTCTACACAGGTACAGTCACTCTTTTCTCTACCCATTCACACTTAATCTTCTTCCTCACTAAGACTCTTCTCATCCTCACCGTGATTCTCACTCTCTTATTCACATCTTTTCTTTTGTCACTATCATGTCTCTCTTCTTATCAAACTCAAATTAATCGTATAAATCTTCTATCTGCAGCTATTTACTATCATGTAGACTCGAAATATCTATCCCACCAGAGTCTAGCCTCCCAAACATCTCAGATGCCCAGGTGAGAGCTGCTCTCTAAAAAAAAAAACAGCATCAATGGGACCGACGGTGTCCCCCCCCGGCTGTGCTGCTACACTCAATGAGGAAAACTACCACATAAACACATAAAAGGCTGTTAGCCTTACTTACAGGATACGTGCAAGAAAGAATGGCGCAGCAACTGTGGTCCTCCCCCACCCCACAAAGCTTCTACGGACCCTGGAAATTACCGCCCCATAAGCCCATAAGCTTTGATTGTCCTTGTCTGCATAGAAGATCATGTTCATAATGGAACTAACAAATAAAGGGTGACACCACACACTGGATCCCTTTTGACTTGTTGTTGGCAAGGCACTGTCTCTCTCTGAATTGATGCTTTTTTTCTGAGTCGTCACTAAGGCCATTGAGGGTTGGGTAAGGCAGTTCACACAGCCTACCCTAGCCCGTTGAGCAGCCTGTCACACAATACCCCCAAATATCACCATCAAGCTCACCAGCTTACGATGTAAACCCATATGTCACAAGATGGTGTCAGCTGGCTCAAGGACACAACACACAGGGTTACAGTTGGTTAGGCCAGACTCGACTCTAAGTCAGCAGTGTCCCGGGGGCTCAAGGTCACAGCCCTCCCTCTTAGGCGGCATTTTGGGCCTTTTTTTGTTTTGCATCTAACTTGGGGAATATTTTTCAAAAGTTGCAGAAATGACTGCAAGAGACTTGCAATTGACGCACATCTGCATGAGCACAGACATCCTCCAGAAAACATCCAACAGATGGATAACTGGTGCAGAGGCCAACCTTGCCAAAAGCCAAAAAATGTAGCTAAATGCCAAAATGTAAAGTCATACCTAATTACCACATAGGTGGTAATCCATTAAACTAATTAGGTGGTAATCCATTAAGGGACACAGACGGAACCAAGTGACCTCTTGACCTCTTTTTTGTGCAAGTGGTTAGGAAAAGACACTCCATTGCCTGCAACTCCACCTGGAAGATTCACATCCAGATCAGGATCGGGAGAGGGATTCACATCCCGATCAGGGGAGACAATTTCATTCCCCGCAACGCCCCATTCGAATGTACTCTTCACCTTACAAGCTTAATGAGATTCCACAACCCTAAAACCGACACCTCCAAGGAAAAGGCTCAGTATGAACCTATGAACCTATGAACCTATGAACTCATTCTTTATATCACTTTATACACCTCATACCCACTGCCAACCAAGATCAAATCTTCCCCAACCCCCTATACCCTCTAAGAACAAAAGCTAAATATCACTTGTTTCACCTCAATACTCCTTTTAGGTTTTATTCATCCTAACCCAGGTTCCCTCTCCAGATCGTCTTTAAAAACCTTTCCCTCACAACTTCCCTCCCCTCACCCCAACTCACTCATCAAATACTGTACCCTATTCTCACTAAACATTCACAGCATTCTTAACAAAGTCAGTGAATTCCATGCATGTGTGGCCCAATACTACCCTGACAATAATAACTCTGACTGAACCATGGCTCAAACCTCACATCTCAGATAATGAATTTCTCCCCACAGGATAAGCCAGCCTCCATTTAGACAGACTTCATAAGAAATGTGAGGGTGTTGGCATAATTTACTCTGACCACCTTAAACTGTCTTGACTGTCTACCCCCCCCCTCCCCAGTTTTCACCCCGCAGAACTTCTTGCAGTGAACTGCAAACTCAACAGCTACAACTGACTAACTATAGCTGCCATATACATTCCCCTTCGTGAAAATATTCACATTTTGGAACATGTTCTCTCCTGGTTCACATTCAACATATCCAACAAAACCACCTTGCTAAGTGATGTCAACATTAACTGGCATCCCTAAACTCAAACTCTTCCAACTCAAGTATTAACTTACATGGCTTCTCCCAACTTATATCTACCCCTATCTAATCCAACAAGCCTACCAACTCCAATTCTATCAGTGACTGGATACTTGTCTTCCACCCTGATCTATACCACCACCCAAAAACACTTCCAGATTCCATTAATGAAAATTCCCCTATTTGCATCAAAAGATTCTCCCTTCCCCAAACTAGGTCCCAGAAGTGCAGAGACTATCAGAGCCTCTGCAGTTTCAGTCCTGACATATTTAACAACACACTCTCCTCCATTAACTGGTCCTTCCTCTCATACCTACCCTTGGATTAGGCTGTACAAAAAATTAACCACATATTTCTTGACAAACTTAGCTCCCTTGCTCCCCTTAGGAAAATCCAAGTTAAATTTCTTTTCTCACCTTGGCTGTCTCAATTCACTCGATCGCTAATGCTCTAGAGGGCAATGCCTGGAAACACTGCTTCAAAACCAAATCTCCCACTTATCACCAAACCTACAAAGAACTTTGTAATTTAACCAAAAGACATGTCCACAATGGCAAAGAAAAGTTTTACCTAAAACCCCAGCCATGCCATCACAACAACCCCAAAAATGTTTGGAACGCTATCAACAAGATCCTCCATCCTGGCAACCCCACAACTTCTAACCCTGTCCTAATAACATTCCCCTTGAAACCAGTGCCTTACTCAACTCATACTACATTCACACTATCAGTGAATCAACTAGTTTAACCCCTGGACCCCCCCCCCCAATCCAAACAAGTTCCTTCTCACTCAAACAGTTCCCACTTATTACATAAAAACTCTCCTCCACAAGCTAAAGCCATGCTCTCCCTCCTTGGATAAATTACCTCCCCTCTTAATTAAACTTTTCACTAACTCCATAGTTTACCCCATCTCTATACTTATCAATCAGTCCATCTCTAAATATACTGTTCCCACAATCTGGAAATAATTCTTTAGCATACCTATCCACCAAGGAGGGAACTCCACTGAACTCTCAAATTACCAGCCAATAGCTATCCTGTATCCCCTCTCTAAATTACTAGAAAAATATGTATACAAACAACTGCTGGACTATCTACTCCAAGAAAATCTACTCACTTCCACCCAACATGGCTTCCAACCCAACCATAACACAACTACTGCACTCATTTCTTTTAACCAAACTATCTCCCAAGCCAGAGACAATAACAAATGTGTTTCCTGTCTCTTTGTAGACCTCTCTCATTTAACACTGTCTCTCACCCCAAACTTATTTCCAAACTCTCTGACCTCCAGCTGTCTGGTCCCTCTATTTCATGGTTTTCTAGCTACCTCTCCAACAGACAGCAGTCTGTAAAATGGCTGTCTTCACTCTCTCCTTTTCTCCCTATTAAAATGTGAGTCCCTCAAGGCTCACTTCTTGGTCTGCTCTTATTCAGCATCTTTACTAACTGCCTGCACACCTCCTGCTCTCACTCTTATCTTATGCAATATGTTGATTACTCCACAATCATCTCTACCTCTGATAATTTTGCTGACCTGCACACTCTAACTCAAAATGCTTTCAACTCTGTTGAAAATCTGTCTAACAATGAACTTATTCTCAATCTCAAAAAAGCAAACCTCCTATTCCTCCCTAGATCGCTTGCTCATTTAAAATCTACCTTCTCTAGCACATCTCTTAATGGCACTCTCATCAACACAGAAATACACACCAAACTCCTTGGTGCCATCATTGAGAACTAATTCAAATCTCACCTGCATGTGCATCAAGAACACACACCAAAAATTGGGTCTGTTATATAGATAAAAAAATTCCTCACCAAAGACCCCAAACTTTCTCTTGCTTATGCCTACATTCCTTCCTGTCTTTTTATGGCTCACAAATCTTAACTAACTTGCAATCCTCCCTAAAAAACAAACTAGAAATCACTTATAAAAAAGCAGTTAGATTTGAAGCTAACCAGCCCTCTAACTCACACTGCTGCCTCTCTCTCAAATGTCTAAATTGGCTAGAATTTGCATACCAGCTCTTACTTCCTCAACGACTCATCATTCATTCCATCCTCAACAAGCCCACTTCCTGTCTAGTTATCTCTTCTCTCATCGCTCAATATACTCCTACTTGGACCCTCAGAAGCTCTGATCTATTTTACCTGGAAATGGATTCCGGCGTGTAGCTCGCAAGACATTTCCCTGCGAGCTACATCGCCAAAACCAAACGGCTGCAGCAGCACTTTGCTTTGGCACGTGGTGGCTGTAAGCACTACCGCTGCAGCTGTAATCTGTAATCTATGAGCGGGCAGTGCGGGATGTGTAGCGCAGCATTTCTTCTTCATTCTCATTGCTTTTATTTAATTATTTATTCCCCTGGAAATATACAAGCCCACTAGATCAATAGGCCAAAATCTATATAGCTACTCTCCTGCCTTATCCTGGAAGAAACTACTCCTGTCTATTAGAATAACAGACAACACTCACAAATTCAAAAAGGCTCTAAAAGACTATTATTAAGCACCTGGACGTGGCATAACAAGAACGCAACTTAATCTTCTCATCATTTTCTACTACTCGTACTCGCTCTGCTCTGAGTAACAAGTACTCGAGACAACTCCACTTGCTTATACCCTCTTCCTGTCTTATGGCTCACTTACCAAGCTTTACCTGTTCTGAAAGCTACTTCACTTCTTGATCTACTTCACCCAACTACCTTTGCCGACTTTGTACTTAACTTCCCCTCAAACGCATAGTAACAAAGTGTACTGCTCTTTTGAATACTTGCTCTACATATGATTCTAACTTTTGTTGTTAGACTGATGACTGGTTTAAATGATCTGTAGAGTTTCAAATAATATTTCTGTTTGCATCTGCTATATGTACTGCTTGTGGAGCTTTTCTCCCTGGGCTCTGCTGAACAAGGGCTGATGCTCAGATGGACATACTAGGTTAAGAAATGTTAAATAAATAAATAATTCGAACTGTACAGGAAATATTAGGAAGTTGTTACAAGCGCACAAATAATCTGTTAGCAAAGTGGAAAATGCACTTACAAAATATTAGGAAGTTGTTACAAGTGCACAAATAATCTGTGAGCAAAATGGAAAATGCACTTACAAGATATTAGGAAGTTGTTACAAGTGCACAAATAATCTGTTAGCAAGGTGGAAAATGCACTTACAAAAATAGCTAAGGGAATGGACAGGCTAGCTAAGACAGAGTGCCCTTATTCTTCATTGGCATGTATGGTTCTTTTCACTATCTACATGACAGCAATAATTGAGCAAATTTGTGGGATTGAGTTTTTTCATGGAAAACAAATCAACAGGCCAACAGAAACAACATTCTGTAGAATGTTCACATAGGAAGATTAGGTAATAGGATTCTAAAAAAAAGAAACATCCCTATTCTTGGGCATCTTTTGAGAAGATATAGGCCTGTGAATGATGCACAATTCCCATCCCGCATCATTGGAAAAGTATAGGCACAGTATTGTTTCAGCTGACCTAAATAAAATCTAATATATAGCTGTTGTAACAACAGATATGTTGTGTCATAAAGTTGTGTATTCCTTTGAAGCAAAGCAGACTTACCAGAGTGACCTCAGGGAAGAACAGTTTGTTCCAACAGATATGTTATTACATTCATTAGAGAGGTGAGGAAAATTGCTAATTCATACAAAAGCCTCAACAGTGTCAGGCCACAGAGTATCAGTTGTGCATAGAAGCATAGGCTAGAAGACTGTAATTTAGTGCATATACTAATTTATCATCTTCTGACATAAGTTAAAGGCACCTTGACCTCTTTTTTTTATAATTGCAAAGCCAGTTCAAGATACACTGCTTATTCGGAATGCTGAAAAGTCCAGAGCTTGACTAATTATGTTCTATCTTATTTCATATAATTCTGAATGAAAGTTGTTTATGGATAACTACAGCTAGTTTAGCTTTTGGAAGTTCTGAGTTGTAGCTATTTTTATTTTTTGGCTACGACTATAATGTTACAGATTTATTGTTTATTTCACTTTTTTTTAGTTTCTCCAAGTCATTTGGGTTTCTAATACCATGATGGGAATGATCCCCATTCCTAAGTCAAAGTATGATTAAAGTTCATGAAATTAGTATGGTTTCACTCTTTGATGTTAGCCAGAAGTGCTTTTCACAACACCTGCAATGCGCCCAATAATGACTCCTTCTGCAAATCATATGGAGTTGCATGTATTGGTAACATATCTAAGTACGATTGTAAATTCTTTTTTATAAGACCTGCTGCTCCTGCTACTACTGGATCTGTCTGGGTATCCTTCTTCCACACTGCCCTTGTTTCTCCCTGCAAATCCTGGTATTTTATGACTTCGTGTCTCTCTGTACATAAGACACTGTAGTCACTGTGTGTAGCAATTTTAATGATCAATGCTACTTTTGCCTTCTTTTCATAGGCTACTATATCTGGTTTTCTCATATCTATTTTTATACTGTTAGTACAGGGTGATCCCATGTGATATAAACTTCATCATTTTCTATAATATTTTGTGGCTCATGTTTCTAGTGTTTTTCAGCTATCTTAATATTATAATGTTTGCACAATCCCCAATGCAATAGTCTTGCTACATTATTATGCCTTTCAGTATACAGTATACAGTCCTTCGGCCATTAGTGGCAGAAGGACTGCAAGGCGGCAGCACAGTCGTGCAGTGGTTAGCATTGTCATCTCACAGCAAGAGGTTATCTGGTTTGATTCTCAGCTGGGGTGCCTTATGTGTGAAGTCTGCATATCCTTCCTGCATTCGTGTGACTTTCCTCTGGGTACTCTGGCTTTTTCTGACATTCCAAACACATGCATCTAGGGTGTTTCATCATGGGCCTCCACTAAAAATGGTCTCTGTCCCAGTCAGACTTCCTCGTTAAAGAAATGTCATATAAAATAAATGAATATATTACAACCAGCAACAACATTTGCGACTGTTTCCAATTCTGTTTTACAAAACCTACATTTGTCTGTTTCTTCCACATGTTCAATAGACTTTGTAAGCCAGCTTGTTTATAGCCCACTATCTTGGGCCATCAATATTAACTTTTCATCTTTTGGTTTAAATTCACCTCGTCTTAATCATTCCTGCATTCAATCTTGACCAACATGAGGTTGTTCCAAGAGTTTTCTATATATATTTATGCATTTTCCACATTTCTTGCATTCTCAACTGATCCATCACCTTATATTCTTTCTTTTGTTTTTTGACACATTCAGGTACTGCCTGATTTTTATCTACTTCTGGTTTGATTCCTGTTTGACACTAATATACTTTTGTTAAACTAATAAGGGAAGTAATCTTAGACTTATTCACTTCATGTTTCAAAACTTTCACTACGTTTGGGTCTTGTGAGGTCATCAGATATATATGCAGTCCAATGACTGCAGATCTATACATGTAATTAATTTTGAGGAAGCCCATACCTCCATCAGAATGGGGAATATATAGTCTTGGTATGCACTGATTTTTATAAATCATTTGATGAACATGAAACATCCTTCTTGTTTTCCTGTACAACCTATCCAACACCTTTTGGGGCCAAGCAATCACTCCAAAACTGTAAGTTAGGACAGTAAGAGCAAATTGGTTTATAGCTTGAACTTTGTTCCTAGATGTCAAAGCTGTTTTCAGTATTAACTTAAGTCTTCTAAAATATTTCTTACTAAGTTTTATTCATACTTGTTTGTGTTTTATTGTTGATCCTTCATCATTTCCCAAATATTTATACACCCCCTTTTGCTCAAGTTCTTTTATATCACATTCCTGTTCCAAACTTATGTTTTCTTGGTGCTGCAGCTTTCCCACTTTAAAGGTTACTGTATGCACATTTATCAAGACCAAAGGACATTCTTATATCATCTATAAGACTTTTGACCACTTGCAGTTGTGCTTTCGGTTTCTCATCTGATGAACTATACGGTTTTAAACCATCTACAAAAAGAAGAGAAGTCTTTATACTTTGTTGTTTTCTGGGAGCCAAATTATAGCCATGACCTAATCTGTTAAGTAGACAACTTAATGGGTTAAGGGCAAGACAAAATTGCAGCAGTGACAGAGAGTCACCCTGGAATATTCCCCTTTGAATCTTTATCCCTGGAATAATAATTTGTCCTTTATCATGGCTCAACTGCAAAGTGGTTTGCCATTGTTTCATGGTTGATTTAATGTAATCAATCAGTGTAGGGTGTATCCTATACATTTTTAAGCACTCTTTCATCCATGAATGTGGGATACCGTCAAGTGCTTTTTTGTAATCTGTCCATGCCATACTTAGATTCTTCCCCTTTTTACAGTTCTCCATTATGACTTTATTTAACAAAACCATGTAAAAAAACAAACAGGACAACGGATCTCAGGCTAAAACCACTTATATATGCTATTTATTGAGTGCTTTCATCGCAAGTACACTAGACTTCATCAGAATAACACAGAATAACTAGCAACCACATTGAATACCAAGCACAAAGCAATCTAAATGGATGAACAATTAACACATATTTAGTTACTTTACAATTACAGAATAAAAAACAGTGCCAACTATTCAGTCTACCAAAATAATCTATACTGTCATAAGCACATACATAAATATTAAAAAGGACATTTAAATTTCTGAAGAAGCTTTTAATTTTGAAACGCCTCTGACAGAATATTGATCATTCAATCCTGGAAAAGCAATGGCATTAGTTCTAAGCTGCCATTGTAGTTCCTTCATTTCTAAAAATTCATTCACAGAACCACCCCTCTGTCCAAGGTCAACATGATCTATAATTATGAACTTAAAAAAGTGCTGTTCATATTTTTCAAGGTGTCTAACATGGGTATTATTATGGTCTTTATTTTTAATACTATAACTATGTTGATATATCCTAGTTTTAAAACTTCTAGTTGTCTTCCTCACATAGAACACCAAATAAAGCTACGAAGACCACATATTTTGTATTACAACTGTACCCTTTCATAGGTTCATAGGTTCATAGGTGTGTACTAGGCTAATGGCCCTAGAGCCTTTACAAGCCTAGCCCATGGGATTACACTGGCATCGTGCCACTCGACCTTAGGTCCCAGTGCCTCTGTCAAGTAGAGTCACTAGAGTGATCCCTGGGGTGAAGTTTCTATTTCCCATCCACTCATCAAGATTTCTATTCCAGAGCATGGGCAGTCTCTGGGTTATGAACCTGTCCCTCCAGCACATTCTGTTGATTGAGGTAATAAGGCTGAGGTCTCTGGAGTGTGTAGTGCGGAGGGATTGGGATTTCTTTAGATGTAGCATTTCTAACAGAGCTGGGTCAGACATGGCTTTGTAAGTCAAGCAGAGATCACCTCTAAGTAGGTGATATGAGACAGAGAATAGTTGTAGTTTTTTGAGTCTGTCCATATAGGACAAGTGTTTCTTTAATCGAATAGGGCCATAATAAGGAAGCACTATGGATTCACCTTCTCAGAAATATTTTCACTGAGTACATTGTCCACAGTCTGTCATTCTCTCAATAAGACTCTTACAGCTTTCCCTCTCAACCATATTTTTAATACAAATGCCTTTTTTATACACAATCTTTGGGGTGTCTCCTACAATTCTAATGTAGTCTGGATCCGTGGTAAAAACACACCAATGTTTCTCTATAATGGCGCTAATGCCATTAAAATCACTGTTAAAAGTTAAAATATGCACCCTACCAACAGTTTCATTTTCATTATTTTCTTCTAAATTAAAGGGTGTACTGGTAAATTGTTCCTGGTACCCAGTAAGGGAACAAAGTGCCCGCTGTACCTCTTGTGAATAACCTCCTGAAAAATACTATCTAAAAAAATGTAGGGTATCCTCTCTTCTGGAACATAGCTTTTAAAATCCTACATAGCTCCTGAAAATCACTGTCATCTGACACCATCTTAGCTAGATGGGCACATTGACCTTTTAGTAATAAGTTTTTTTGGTAATGAGGATGACAACTTGTATAGTCCAACAACATGTTGGCGTATGTTGGTTTCTATAAATATTAGAATCAAATCTTCCTTTTTGTCTAGTCTTAAATATGCTCACATCTAAGTAATTGACATTATCATCAGAGGTCGTCATACTGAACCTCAGGAATTTGGTAGTGGTATGGAAGTATTTAAAGAACTCTTCTAACTTGGCTCTAGTGTCAGTCCAGAAAGTAATTAAGTCATCCAAGAATCTTGCATAGAATGACCATGACTTTGCATAACTGGTATTAAAGACATAATTAAGTTCCCAGTAGGCCAGTCAGACAAGTGTCCACTTTGGCATAAAGCTTTACTTAGTATTCTTATAAGAAATTTACTGCAAGTCCAGTCTTCGTAAAGAAGATGTGTGCAGAGTTGTTAGAGTTCTCACTTGAACTTATCTGAGACTATGTCTACACTGAGGATTTAGGTTACGTCATTGCATGAAAATGACTCTTCAAAGTAATCTGCCATTGCTAATAAAAATGTGCTTTTGATCTGAAATGTCTCTTTAATATAATATGCTGTTACTGATAAACATGTGTTTTTGATATTTTATTGCTCAACCCTCAGCTTTTGCAGATAGTACAACTTTATTCCAAAGCTGGATGAACATAAGTGCATTATATTTAGATTTTCTACTGCCATACGTCATTGACTGAGGCTGCAGTATATGGCAGTACACTGGTATATCATGTAGCTACTGTCTTTTTTACCCTTGGCTGAATGCAAATCGGAAGGCATTTTGACTCATTAAGTTCACTTCCCCACTCTGCAATTCATCCTTTGCTGTTCTACATTGTGAATCTGGTGCAGATTCTGTTTGTATGCCACTACTGTTTCAATGTTTTGGGGTTTTCCATATTCCTCTATGACAGTCTATCGAAATAGTATAATATAGACTTCCTACTAAGTCATTGATTGCAATTTCAGCAAACATAAATAAATCAAAAGCCATTCGTCAAAACCACTTTAACCAGCAGTGGAGTCTTCATCCTTCTCCACTGTTGTACACCTTGAAGTTGGTATATAACAGGTCTGAGGGTGTTGGGATTTCACCCAACATGGGGGGTGTAAATGGGATTGCCCCCAGGAAAAACAATTACGCATCTGAGGTTCAATGTAAGTAGTTTCAGCAAACAGCTCTTGATTGATTTGCTTTCAGCAAAATTGCTGTTGATGAATTGACATGTATCTGTATAAAAAAAAGACTGACATTGAAAACATTGATCGCAAAAGGATAAAAATAAAAAAAATAACACCCTAACTTACATGCTCTGAGGCACCAGACCATGCAAAAGAAAACTATTATTTTTTTGTCCGAGGGGAAGCCCCCCACACACTCTGATGTTTATATATGCTAACTCTGTGATTGCGCAATCCCTAAAGAACATGCCTGTTCCCTAACCCTGGAGATCATTGTTCTTGCACATCTGTCGACCATCTGTTTTGCAGATCAAAGTATGTCGACAAAACAAATGTTGATTTTTAGGAGTTTTGATTAATAGAAGCACTCCCCCACCCCTCTCTCTCTCTCTCTCTCTATATAAATATATATATATATATATATATATATATATATATATATATATATAAATATATATATATATATATATATATATATATATATATATATATATAAATATATATATAGGTCTATTATGGTTGATTGAAAACTCACTTGACTGAAAATGAAATTACTAGGACCACTTCACTGAAAGCTCACTTCACTGAAATCTCATTTCTTTGAAAATCATTTTGTTGGAAGTTAAACATGGCCTTTTCCCCACTGTACTGTGACCCTGGAGTTAGTATACAAAGTAAGGGGGGGTCATTGGGGGGTGTGGGGGGAATAGTCCCCCACATATTATAAACATTTTAAATTATACACAGTGATACTTACAAGTGCAATAAATAACTGTTTCCAAAAGAGAATATATAACCAAGATATGTGGGGGGCTTCGCCCCCACACCCCCCTTACTTTATATACTAACTCCAGGGTCGCACTACAGTGGGGAAAAGGCCCTTCATAACTTTCAACAAAATGAGTTTCAGTCAAGTGAGTTTTCAGTGAAGTGAGCTTTCAGTGACGTGGCCCTTGTAATTTCATTTTCATCAAGTGAGTTTTCAATCTGATATATATATATATATATATATATATATATATATATATATATATATATATATATAGGGGTGTTGAGTGAAGCAATCCCCATATGGGGTATCTTTGGGGGCATGTCACTACGAAAAACACACTTTTATTTAAAACTTCACCTGTTTTATTCCAGTTGTATTTAACCCATTTCTTCCAGATGAAACACAGTGGAACTGTAGCCTCTTCATGCCGACATAAAATGTGACTGGGATAGAACCTTCTTCTACCCTTGCTTTCTTTACATGGTTTAAGTTTGTGAAATTGTTTTTACACACCCCTTGAAGTACTCTTCTAGAAGATTTTTGCAGTTCATTGGCAGTGGCCTGCAAAGAATAGCAGGTTTCTGTTTTTGTGTTTAGGCGTTAGACTGCCATTTTATTATTGCTTGCCAGTAGTCAAAACCTACCTTGCTGATATGAAAAGGTTGCATAAACTTACTGAGAATTGGCTTTGTTTTTATGCATGATTTTACTTTGCACATCAGTCAATGGACTCTTTGTAACTTCTTGTGAAATACTATGGTCAGTATTTTTCAATTTACTCAAAATTCTTGACATTCCAGTGCACAATTGATAATTTTCAACAATTAGTTTAACACAAACTGTTGATGTTACCAATATATTCTAATAACAATTTAGTATCGAGGCCTTTGATACTACTCTCCATGCAGTATTATTGAAAGACTTGTGATTCTAAATGTGAATCCATATGTTGTTATTTGCATAGCTAGTTAACTGGTTGTCAGACAGGACCCATGTATTTACAGTCACAGGTGCCTCTTCTGAAAGCAAAAAAATATATACTGGCAGTGCACCACAGGCCACAGTATTAGCCCTTTCTTCTTTGGCAGAGGATTAATGCAATGAGCTATTAACAATCTACTCTCTGTGGTACAGGGTTTGATTCCTTCAGCCTTCCTTTACTTACAGTGTGACCTTGAGCAAGGCACTTAACCAGACATTGGCTCAGGGCAACTGGGAATATGGGCTTAGCTCCTTAATGGTTTCCTATACTGTATGCCAAGTAACCAATGAAGCTGTTTCTTATACCTCTAGGCCAAAAGTGCTAGCCTATTGTTATCTAAATTGCCAGATGACTGTAAATTGGATTAGACCATGTTAGCAGCTGGTACAAGGACATTGATTTCAAATTAATTATAAAGAAATATGGCATAGTTCATTTTGGCAAACAAAACATTTTTTGGATACCAAATACCCTCCAATCAGACACTGTTGTAAGTGATCAAGGAACTCTTGTTGATAAATTCATACCATTTGAGCATTTTGTCTCAGCAGTAATTCATAAATTCCTCTCTCTGGCTGATCTAAGTTTCAAAGGCATTTCCACTAGATCCAAAGATGTCTTAATTCCTCTTTACTCATCAGACCCATTATTGAATATAATGCATCTTTTGGCTTGGATTTGTCTAAACATATCACTCAGCTTGCATGACCTCAGGTATTCATAACAAGAAGTGATTTCATAAATCTTAGTTATCAGGACAAACTGGCAGCCTTCTCTCTGTAAACAGCCTCTTATAGATTTTTTCAAGGAGATCTATGCTTAGACATTTGAGACAAGAAAGATCCAGTCCTCTTTGGCCTCCTATTCCTTTGTAGAAAAAGTGGTACCTCAAATACTCCATTAAAGGAACTCAACCTTAATCAACAGGTAAATAAGACACATTAGCATCATAGATTCATAACACAATATATCCCTTACCTTTGGAACAGACTACCACTGCATGTCAAGCAGAGTAGCACCCTTGCCACCTTCAAAGTTAATCTAGATAATTGGATGGGCAGCCTCAAATTCTTCCCAGATCTATCGCATTTTACCTTCCTTGAGGCTGGAGGAAACTGTTTAATAGGAATTTTGGCTGAGCTTTTCATGGTCTGCAGACTGATTTGAGGACTGTTTGTATTCACAGGAACAGATCAAATAAAAACATATGGTGCAAGAAATGTTTTGGATACTTACCACTGGCACATTTTATCCACCTGGTATTAATGAACACCTATAATTTATAAAAATAATAGAAAAGTGAAGGGCCGTATTATCCTGAATGAGCTTGATCTCATTTATTTTCAGAAGGTGAGCAGGGCTGGGCTTTGTTAGTATTTGGATTTGAGACCATTTGGGAAAACCTGTTCTCTATCCTTACCCCTTATGTATTTTTTTTAAGTGGCTTGCATGTTATTGCTGTTTATTTATCACGTTTTCTGATGTTATATATAAGGTTCATAGGTGTGTACTAGGCTAATGGCTGCAAGAGCCTTTTTAAGCCTGGTCATGCATCCCAAATATCTGACAAGTTCTGGTATCCTTGAAGTGTAAGCAGGGGCTTGGGAGATATAACATGTACAAGCAGGAGCCTGGGAGATGCAACATTTACAGGTTGCCTGTGCACATTACAGACACAGGTGCCAAACCAGGGATGAATTTCCTGTTCCCTATCCAATTGTCCAAGTTACACTTGAATTGGGTTAGAGAGGAACTCTGCTTCACATGGATGGAGAGCCTCTTCCAGAGAAGGGATAGTGTCTAGGATACATATCTGTCTCTCCAGCAGGTCTTATTTATATCAAAGGCAAGATTCAAGTCTTTAGAACAGGTAATTCTGGTGCTGTCTGTTTTGCTGACATGCAGGAGGATCATCAGAGTGGAGTCTTACAGTGACTTGTATGCCAGGCATAACTCTTCCCTCAACAGCCTGTAGGAGACAGAATACAGGGATAGGGCCTTGATGTGTTCTGCACAGGGCATTTTATTTACATTCTGTATTCCTTTGGTGAGGAACCTCTGTGGACATTCCAGTTGTTGGATGTGCTTGTTTTGGTCTGATGAAGGATGAATGCAATGGAATAAAATCCTCCTTGGATCTACCATGCATTTGTTTATAAGTTGAACAACATTAAATGATTTCCACACTACTGTAGACATATGATAGTCAAAGGCTAGCTTATTGTCTATGTGTTTCCTCACGTCCCTAACTACTGAGTCAACTGTTTATGGTGTGTTATTATTTTGATAGTTACCAGGGATTGATTACTTCCTGAAGGATACTATGATGCATTTCTTGGCATTTAGTTTTAGTCCATGGCTCTTACACCAGTTATTTGTCTGTGTCAGCCCTTGCTAAAGAATATTTGTATCAGTGAGATATTCTATGTCTTCTAATTTGCAATCATCTGCAAATGTATTCAGCCAGAGGCCACTGACACTGGCCTTGACTTTAGAGAAGTAAATGCCAAAAGGTAGTGGTCACAGGACGATCCCTCAGGGAATCCACTTGTGACTGGGCTCTTTGTAGCAGTGGACTCCTTAATTCTAACTTTCTAGGTCCTGTCTGTGAGCCAGCTGGTAATCCACTGGGTAACATAAGGATTCATACCTAATTTCTTGAGTTTGTCAAGCAATGCCTGAGTGGGGTATTTCTTCAAATGCATTGGTCAGGCCAAGGTAGGCAGTGTAGACTGTTTTGCCCTCATCCATTGCTTAGGTGACCCTCTCAAAGACATCCACCTGATTGATTAGGCATAACCTGCCCTTGACAAAAGCAGACTGGGTTGAGTCGAGTGTCTGGAGGTTTCCTATGTCATTACTGATCATTTCTATGACAATTCACTCGGTGGCTTTGCATATGAGATTAGTAAGACTTCTGGGTATGTAGTTTCCAAGATCTGTAGATGTCCCATTTTTGTGAAGAGGGATGACTGTTGGTGTTCTCCATTCTTGAGGCATGACGCCTGTTTGGAGGATACAGTTTAATAACAATTCCGGAGGACCTGATAGGTTATGTTTCATGCTATTTAGAAGGCATCCTGGGATATTGCCTGGGCCCACTGATGCGGTATTGTTGGCCTTGGAGAGAATATTAAGGACCTGTTCCCTAGTAATAGTAGGGAGAATTATATTTGATGACATTTCCTGAGGGGAGGATCAGGAGGAGAGACAGTGGTTAAGTTGGAGCTGAATTTGTTGGGTAGTAGGTTTGCTACATGTTCTGGCTCCATATAGGAGGCTCCAATTACAATGAGCTCCGCACACAATTTTGTATTGCCTTTCAGGTTGTGGACAAACCTAAGAATGCCTTGCCACTGACCTTGGCCTGGGAGGCAAAATTTACCCCAAATGTTGCTTTGGTAGACTTTATTTATCCTCTGAAAAGTTTGTTTAGTTGATGAGAGTACTTTTATATTTCTGGGTGCTACACCTCCTAATTTTTGACATGATTTTCTTCCTTCTGTTATACAGCCTATTTATGTGATTCCACCTGGGTGCTTGTTTTTTGAGTTAGTTTTGAACGTCTTCCTGGTGGGTACAGCTGCCTCTTTGCAGCTATTAACATGTTTGCATGGCAATTCTGTGAACAGTCCTGTGTAGGCAGTAATGTTCTCAGGGTTTATGGGGGAGTGTTTGTTTTATTTGTTTAGATACTGATTAAGCTTGTATAAGTGATACCTATTCAATTTGCTTTTCAACTGCAGAGGGGGATAAAAGTGAAGTCTTATTCCACCAGAGAGCTGTTTTTATTGTTTTGTTATGTGAAATATGTTTTTCATTGCACATGGATTTGGTACTATAAAATGCAATACCTTTGACAAGGGTTGGTGCATATGTGTATGGATCTATTATTTCTCATTGAAAAGGTACAAAGTAGATGTTCAGAATACTGCTGTATTAACATCAACACATCCTGCTCATGCTCTGAGGATTACCCCAGAGCTAGCTAAACCAACTGTGTTTTTGCAGGGTGGGCAAACCGCTCTACTGCAGCCCACATGTGGTGGCCTGCTCCCCCAGCCCCCTGCTAATTATATATATACTAACTCCAAGATCACACAATCCCTGTTAAAAGTGAATATTCTCCTACCTAGGAATTATTGATCTCTTGCACATCTCGACCATCTGTTTCTGTCAACCAGAGGCCTTCCGCATTTGCCTTGACTTCAGAGAAGTATATTCCAAACAGGAGTGGTTCCAGTAATGAGTCCTGTGGCATACCACTAGTAACTGGCCTCTTGCTGGATCTGGATTCACCAACTTTAACCACATGTATCCTAATGTTGATGTGTGTGTGTGTGTGTGTGTGTGTGTGTGTGTGTGTGTGTGTGTGTGTGTGTGTGTGTGTGTGTGTGTGTGTGTGTGTGTGTGTGTGTGTGTGTGTGTTCAAGATGCCTTAGGTTAATTCATGAATGGTTGTGTAGTCCTGACATATTCTTCCCGAGATACAGTCTGTCGGTAAATGTTGTCGACCTGTGAATTATATGTGATGAAATACTTATTTGTTGTTGCTGTGAAATTTATCCTGAAACTGCTTTCTGAGTCACTAGATAGATGCACTTAGCTCAGATGTCCAGCAGTCTTGGCATAGTTCATAGGTTCATTGGTTCATAGGAAATTATTAGGCTAACAGCTTAAGGGCCCTTACAAGCCTATCCAATATAACCCAATTTTACCCAATATATGGTCTCTAGGGGCAGGAGGATGGCATGGATTTGTGCCTGTGCATTGAGTATTTTACAGATTACCCTTGTCCATACCTGACATAGGCACTAAGCCAGGTGTGAATTTGCCCATCCATTGATCCAAATTGTGTTTGAAGTGGGCCAGGGAAGGGCTCTGCTTAAAGTGAATAAGAAGCCTGTTACAAAGAAGGGGTAATCTATGAAACACATATCTATCCCTCCAGCATGTTTTATTTGAGTTGCTGACTAAGTTTAGCTCCTTAGATCAGGTGAGCCTCGTGCTGTTTGACTTGCAGATGTGTAGCAGCTCCATCAGGTCTGGATTTGTGAGTGCCTTGTAGGTCAGGCGTACATCACTCCTTAATAGTTGGTAGGAGACAGAGTAAAGGGACAGAGCTTTCAGTCTATACTCATAGCTCATGTTGTTTACTCCCTGTATTTTCTTTATGAGGAACCTCTGAGGTCCCTTCAGCTGCTGTAAGTACCTAGTCAGGTCCATGCCAGATGGCGCACTGTACTCAAATTGTTCGAATGACGGCTGAGTAGAGCGGGATTATAATTTCCTTTGCTCTGGATGCCATATCTTTACTTATAAGTTATGCCACATAAAAAATTTCCTCACCACTGTGGACACATGCTGGTTAAAGTCCAGGCTATATCTATCTCAGTACTTAGACCGCTCACCTCTGAAGCTACTGTAAGGGGTGTGCTATTTATGTTGCAATTTGCAGGGGTATTTTACTTCCCAAGGGTATGATAATGCATTTTGTTTTTTTTGCATTTAGTTTTAGGCCATGGTTCTTGCACCAGTCATTTGTCTGAACTAGACCCCCAAAGGATGTCGGCAAACTTTATCATCCAGATGCCTTCCACATTTGCGTTGACTTCAGAGAAGTATATTATAAACAGGAGTGGCCCCACTAATGAGCCCTGTGGCACACCACTAGTAACTGGCCTGTTGATGAATATGGATTCACCCACTTTAACCACATATGTCCTGTCTGTGAAACAATTGGCTATCCATTTCATAACACAGGGATTTATGCCCAGTTATATAAGTTCAAGTATAATATCTGATTGGGGAATTCTGCCAAATGCCTTGGCCAGGTTGAGGTAGGCAGTATGTACTGTTTTACTCTTTTCCATAACCTTGGTGACTTTCTCAAAGAAGTCCACCAGATACAGTAGGCATAGCCTGCCCTTGACAAAGCCAAACTGGGCCGAGCTAGTGTTTGGAGGTCTCCTATGTCATTATTTATCAGGTCCATTATTATTCTTTCCAAGGCCTTACATATAAGACCAGTCAAACATATGGGTCTGTTATTTCCTGGGTCAGTAAATTATTTCCCTTTATTCAGAGGAATGACTGTTGCTGTTTTCCACTCTGTTGGGACAAAGCCAGTCCAGAGGCTGTGGTTAAACAGAGTCCCTAATGGGCCTGATAAGTCCTCCTTCAATCTGTTTAAGAGGCAACCTGGAACATTGTCAGGCCCTACTAAATCCATGCTTTTAGCTTTAGAGAGCACAGTGGCAACCTGTTCTTTGGTCATAACTGGCAGTGAAGTAGTGGAGGGTATTCCTTAGGGGGAAAACTGGGGATAATTGGTAGGTGAAATTTGAGTTGAATTTGGCAGCCAGCAGATTTGCTGTGTCTTCTGACTGAGAATTGCTGATGCCACCTACAGCTAATTCCACACATTGTTGTGTATTGGCCTTGAGACTGCAGACATAACTGAAGAATGTCTTATGGTTATCCTGAGTTTTGGAGGCTATTTTAACCTTAACGTCTGCTTTCAGAGACTTGACTAGTTCCCTGATTTGATTATTTAGACTAATGATGGGCTTATTGCTCTGTTGTGCACATTCAGTCTTACTTTTCAACAGGATTTTCTTTGTTTTGTTGTACAACCTATCAATAACAGGGGTCCACCAGGGTGGATTCTTTTTGCAGTTTGACCTGGGTTTACTTCAGTCTGGTACTGACATTTCTATGCAGCTGTATGCATGGTCATACAGGGCTTCTGTGTATGCCTCTGCATAGGTTTCTGTGTTTTCTGGAACTGGGGAAGCTTTGAAACTGGATATACCATCCCTTAATAGGCAGTAATTTACCCTAGAAAAGTTCTTAAAGTTTTTGGTGTTAGGTGTGGGAGGGTTGAATAGTTTTACCTTTATTTCTTTATTTCAAGGGAGACCACTTTGTGATCTGATCTTACCAGTGAAGACATCACACTGTTCTCCCATATTTGTGACCACATCTAGGATCTTTGTACCCTTAGTGGGAGTGCAGACTAGATGCTCCAGGGCATTTGAATATGCAAAGTCAACAAATCTTTGTGCCTGCATGTTCGTGAACATGTTTGCCTCCCAATTAATGGAGCAGTAGTTAAAATGAGTATGGTATTGGGCTGGCTGGTGAGTGATTCTAAAATTCCAGGTATGATGTATTGCTCTGCTAGTTCATGGGGTGAGACCTGTAGCTAGTAAGAATATGGTAATGGATTTTTTCCCATGGTTGGTTGGGCATGGAGTAGCTCAACCATGTCATATTGTTTGCCCAGCCTTGATGTGTGCTTATCCTTCATGTAGATAATTATGCCTCCACCTTTTGCTCTTTCTTGTTATAGCCATACGCTGCTGGAGTACTTTCCATGGCTTTGAACCATGTTTGAGTAACTGCACATGTCAGCATTTTCCAGGGTGAGGAGAGCTTCTAGAGGGTGCAGTTTCTGGTTGTAGCTCCTATCTTTTGTCTGTTTAGAAATGCCTAAAAAAGGCACTATGTGGGGATAATGTTTTGGCCAATATCCAAAAGCCTAGATGTGGCAGGTAAAGACCATCCCTGTCAAAGCAGTGTGGTCTGTCAACCATGTTCTCCCAGACTGACAAGTATTGGACCCCTTTGGAATGACACCAGTAGCTAATGCTAATTGTTAAATTTGATCGTTTTCTGCTGGTATTGTGGCATCGTTCTTGGAGATGTTAGAATGCTGCTCAATGCTAGGCTCATACCTGCCTGTGACATATTCTGAGAGCACAATCATGTCTCTATTCATACAGTCCAAGAAGGTATGTCTCAGGTCATTCATGCCCACATGGACTCTGTCATAGTCCATGCCCACATGGACTATGACAGAGTCATACTGGTACTTAGGAGTAAGTGACCTGAGTGTTTGCTTGAACTGGTTGATCTTAGCCCCTGACAGGCAACTAACTGTAACCTTTTCTTTCCCAGTCTGGTATGAGGGACAGCATAGTATCTCATAAGGAGACTCATTTTTGAGTTTCCTATGACCAGAATATTGGATTATGGAGTTTTTTTTGCCTTATGGGCTTAGTAGTTGAAACATAATGAGACGTGGCTTTATGTGTTGTGATGCGAATTGTCTTGTTTGTGTGCATGCAGAATTTCTGAGGACTGCAACTGAGAGGCCTTTGAGATTTGGGTAAGTTACATGTGAGCACCTCCACATATGTGGGTCTGTGTGTGTGTGGTCTTTTGCTGGTGCAGTGAGTGATGTGTGCTTCACTGACAACCAGTTTCTTGCTTTTTGTGTCTGTATGTGAGAGTCTGTGTGTAACTACATCTCTCACATACTGGACTTGTCTGTTTGAGAATTAAGTGGCTGTCAGTGTACATAAGGCAATTTCTACATTGCCTCAAGAATCACATGTCCACCAAGCTGGATGCAGAAAAAGGAGGAAAGTGCCCCTCCATGGCTGTAGGTCATAATGTGTACTTGCAAGGGATAGGAGTGGAGGGTGTTTTGTAACTGGATGAGAGAAGGGTGCTTACCTGGTGTAACTGCAGCTAACCTAACCAGCGATGCTGTCCAGTGCCCAAACCAGATGCTCTCTGAGCAGGGATAGTCCTAGGTGCAATAACAAGGTACTTTAGAACTAAATAGATGTAACTAAATGCATACATACTGCTCACTGTGCAAACTAGTTGCCCTGTGAGTAACAAAGAACTGAAGTAAAGTTTTGTGGTTGTTTTTACAGGCAAATTTCAACTTCTAGCGAGAGTTTATTCAAGTCACCAGTAACTACCTCTGCATGGAGAGGAGGTTTGCAGAAATGTGAGGCTTATATATGATCAAAAAAAATTAAAGTTTTAGACTAACTATGCCCTGAGGCTAATCAGGTAAGCACACAATGAGCTTTTCACCAGACATTCCTAGCTAAGATAGACGAAATCAGCCTTCTCCTGCCACAAGAGTACTGACTTTGTACACTTAATGTAACATGTGACAGGTTTGGAGCCCAGGTGTTAAGGAACTCAATGCCAAAAAGTGCATTGTCATCCCCTTTGGAAAAAATTCTGCACCCATGAACTACCACATAGGCAGCAGTCTACGTAATGCTGAATGTGTGATAAGAGACCTTGGGACCCAGGTGGACAGTAGTCTCTCCTTTGATAATCACATCACCACAGTAGTCAGGAAATCCTTCTACATGGCACACCTCATCACAAAAGGGTTCTCATCCAGGAAAAAAGAGGTCATTGTTCCCCTCTACTCTACACTCATTAGAGCCATTATAGAGTACAATGCCCCTTTTGGAATGTACCTCACAAGACATCTGCAGCAGCTGGAAAGGCCAAAGAAGTACCTCACAAAGAGGATTACTGGCCTCAAAGAGATGCCCTACACTGATCATCTCAAAAAACTCTAGCTTTACTCCGTAGCATATCACCTACTCCAAGGTGATCTCTGCCTAACTTATAAAGCTATGCCAAACCCAGAGCTGTTGGACATGCTACACCTAAAGAAATCCCAATCCCTCCAAGCTACACCCTCTGGGGACCTAAACATTGTCACCACAATAAACAGGACATGCTGGAGGGATAGATTCCTGTCCCAGAGACCTCCCATACTCTGGAACAAGCTACCCATCTATGTCAAGCAAAGTTCCTCATTAGTACTCTTCAAGAAAAATCTTGATGAGTGAATAGGAAATACACTCCGGGGATCACTTCTGTGGCTCTGCTCGACAGGGGCACAGGAAAATAACTTTCTTGGGTGGCGTAAGCTAGGGAACCCTACTGACTAGGCTTACTTAGGCCCTTGGGCCGATAGCCTAGTACCTACCTATGAACCTATGAACTGCAAACAAGATGTCTAATACTAACTAAGAAACACTAGATAAAATGCAATTCAGTGCACTACAGTAGCCCTTACTGCAGTTAAAAATGCAAGTTTAAACTGTCAAGAGCAAGAACTTCAAGCATTTTAAAGTTTCACAGTATAATGAAAATATGCAGTGTGTCCAGATGTTTGCATCTGAACAGGGCACTGGCAATATGTATACCAGCACTGGACATATAGAAATCTAACTACCAAGCCCTCTGACCAATAAAACAATTTCACTTTGAGCCCTTTTGTATGCTTCCTAACTCATATAGACCAGGTAAACACTTGCTGCCAGTAGATGAATAATCACCATCATCCTAATGTAAAAACACAGTAAAAGAGAGTCCTGGATGAAATGATAAACAAACTTAAACTTATGGAAAGGCAATAAGTAAATCAAGATAACAGCAGTGCACTTTAAACAGCTTATAAAAGTGTGACTATTCAATTAAAGTACTTTGCTTTGTAGAAATGAGCCAAGAGCCCCTTAGTTGTGTAGACTTTATAAAGGCATAAAACACAAGGTAGGCTGAGCCCTCCAACCAATACAACTACATGCAGGACTCTCTAATGTATTTCCTAACCCTATACAGACCAGGCTACTACTCACTGCCACTAGACAAAAATCATCTGCCTTCTTAATGTAACAACACAGAAAAGAGCTTGCTAAATTGTAAAAATACACTACTTTATCCAGCTAACTAGAAAATGAATTCAGAGGAAGTAAATCAGTAGAACAGACAGTGAGAGGCAAAAATGCACTTTTCCTGCAAAATAAGTACAAGGAAAGGCAAATAAATAATTCAAGATATTAACATCGGTGTAGAAAGAGAGGAGATTATAAAGCACAATTTACAGTAAGGGCGGGCAGCTTAAAAATCACAAAGTTTAAAAAGCAGATCAAGGAATGGGAGGGTAGCAGGGAAAAATAACCAATAGGGAGTCACCAATAGTGCTTGTAATGTTTCCAGGCCTTGAGTGTTATAAGAAAATACAAGGCCACTTATATACTCTGTGTACTTAAGTATCACTCAATAAACAAATTAACCAATGGAAAAAAAACAAGTGAAATTTGAAGTCTGGATAATTTAAGTGCCTATTTGCCATATAGAATAAAACCACCATGCCAAGCAGATTTCTCAAAACAGAAAACAAAATGAAATAGGTAAAACATAAAGCAGCTCTATCAGTTTACCTCTCCTCCTTACTAAAACATCGTAACCCTGGTCCAACTTCAAAAGAAACCATGACCAAGTTCCCCAGTACTCCCACCACCCCAATGCTACAAAAAACAAATCCTCAAAACAAAGGGCTAAAAATCATAAGCATCAACCTGAGAAGAATGTCAAACAAACTACCCAATTTACACACTTTATATCCCGTCATACTCCAGATATACTAATCACTATAGAAACCTGGTTAAATTCCTCTTTTAAAGACAGCAAACTAATTCATCCTTAGAGTAGATGGTTCAAACAAAAAAGCAGGTTGAGTAGCCATACTTTATCCCAGCCGTCTAAACATCTTACCTTATCATCAGACCCACGTCCAGTTCAAGAAAGCAGAAATTTTAAGCTCCTTCCTAAAACCTAAACCCCATAAAAGTCTGTGCATGACTGCAGTATACATCCCTCCTGGGAATAAAATCTCAAGAGCTGAAGACATTCTATCCTGGACATCCAGTAACATACCCCATGAAACTATAGTTCTGGGAGACTTTAATGTCGACTGGTTCTAAATTAACTCTGACATCACAAGAGTCAGCATAAATCTTTATGGATTTAAACAACTTATAGATACCCCAACTACATACAATAAACCCACAAAAAGGCCATCAATACTAGATTGATACTAACATCACACCCCAATAACAACTCCAATACATGTACCCTACCTGACACTCTTAGTGGTCATCTGCCCATATTTGTCAATACGACCTCTACTCACATCCCCCAAAAAAATCCTTAATTTAAATTCATACGCAACTTAACCAAGATTAATGCAGAACAATTCACCTCATACCTCATGAGTTACAAATGGTCAGACCTAAAACCACTGCCACTCGAGGAAGCAGTCTTATCCATCAACAAAGCCTTCTTCACCATTCTAAATGAATGCACTCCAGTCAGAAAAAAAGAGTCAAACTAAACCCTGCTCCATCTGTGTGCCATAACACAAGAGTCTTAATGAAATAGAGTGGTAAAGCCTGGAAAGTACTACAAACTACAAAACCACAAGGAAAACCTACATTTCAAGCATCTAGGAAATAAAAAAAAGCATAGTATTAGACTGAACCAGAAAACAACACTGTCACACATTGCAAGAAAACCATGAAAACGACCCTAGACTATTTGGGCACCATATCAAACCTGTTACAAACAAACCTGTTCTCTAAAGATATTCCAACAGAATTAGAACCGAAATTCAACCACCACTTGGCACTTCTATAATAAAAAATAATATCATCTCTGACACCACCCCTTTGTCAGAGTCAACTCTTAGAAGAACTCTTTTCACTTAAACATATGTCTACCACACTCGTAAAAAGTACTCCTCAAGCTAAATCACCTCCTTAGCTGCAAATAGTCTGCCCCCTGAATATCTCAAATAGCAGCAGAAGCTATCACTCATCCCTTAACCCTTTTAATAAACAGATCCTTCTCTGAATGTTCTATTTCCACTATCAGGAAATAGGCCTATATAGTACCATTGCAAAAAAAGAGGCTTGTTCTGTGACCTGTCTCACTTCAGGCCTATTGTAATATCACCACCAATATCCATAATTCTCGAGAAGTATATCCAAAAACAACTTTTAGATTATTTCATTAGTAATAACCTTCTCTCAGTTACACAGCATGGCTTTCAACCAAACCACAGCACCACCACAGCACTATTACAATTTAGTAATACCATCAATGCAAACAGAAACTCTGTGAACCTGGTCTATTTTCTATTTCTAGACCTAGCTAAAGCTTTAGACAATGTCCCACACCACTGTTTATTGCAAAATCTTGCTTTTCTTGGCCTATCACTCTGCCCCCTCCTGGTTTAACAGGTATCTATCTGAGATATTCCAAGCTGAGAAATGACAATCTAGCTCTATTCAGCTCATTCCATGGGGATCCATGCTAAGTCCAGTACTATTTAATGTAATTATAAATGATCTACACACTGCAGGCAGACATGCTACACCAATACAGTATGCAGACAGTTCAACTTTTATTTGCTCTGCCATAAACCCAGAACAAATTACAAAATTACCCAAGAAGCCTTCAGATCCATAGAAATCTGGCTAGATAATTCTCACCTTATATTAAATCCCAACAAAAACAAACTTTTCCTGATTATTCCTCAACTGTATTCTCAATACAAAGGACATTTTAATATTATTTCTTCTAACAACACCAGTATAGAGGTGTCCCTCACACTAAACTCTTGGGTGTCACCATAGATCGCAGTTTGAAATTTGGTCCACACATGCAAGCAATATTTAAAAAGACACACCACAAGCTAAATCTGTTGTACAGAGTAAAGTTATATATCATATATAAAGCCAGGGTAACAGTCAGAAGAATATATTTACTACCCACCTTATTATATGCATCACTGAACTTCATAAACTTTGTCTAAAAAGATTTCAAGCCTGCATAAACTAAAACACTGCTGGTGATTGGGTGGTGCAGTGGCGCAATGGTTAGCACTGTCGCCTCACAGCAAGAGGTTCAATTGTCGGCTGGGTTGCCTTCTGTGCAGAGTCTGCATGTCCTCTCTGCATTTGCTTGGCTTTCCTCCTGGTGCACCGGTTTCCTTTCACATTCCAGAGACATGCAACTGGAGCATTTCTTCCCACGCCACCATTGAAAATGGGCTCTTTCCCAATTGAACTTTCCCAGTAAACAAATGTTAAATAAATAAATTCAATTTCTTGCTGGATGAGGAAAGTAAACCTATATTTTTTGTCTGTGACTGCTAGAGCTGCTCTCTGTTTCCTGCTCCATTTTATTTTCTGTTTTAAGAAATCTGCTTGGGCTGGAGTTTTTGTTCTGTGTGAGAGGTAGACACTTACATTATCTAGGCTGCACATTTCACATGTTTTTTCAGTGGATAAATTGTTTCTTCAGTGATACTTAAATACTCAGTGAAATTCTGGGTCTTTGTGTTTGAAAAAATTCAAGGCTGCATAAAGTAAAGCACTGCTGGTGAATCTCTGCTGGGTTTTCTCAAACACCCTCTCGTTTGTTGATCTGCTTTTTAAACCTGGAGATTTTAAGCTGCCCACCCCTACTGTAAATTGAGCTTAATAAGCTCTTCTCTTTCTACACTGCTGTTGATATCCTGAATTAGTTATTTGGCTGTCCTTGTGCTTATAATGAAAAAGTGCATGTTGCCTCTTATCTGTTCTACTTGATCTGACTTGATTATCTAGCTAGCTGATGGATGAAATAGTGTATCTTTACAGTCTAGCAAACACTTGTTTTTACATCAAAAGAGGTCAGTGGATTTTTCATCTAGTACACTGGGAAGTAGCCTTGTTTGTTTAGTCTGGGAAAACAAATGAGATTTCTGAATGTAATGTTATTCGCTGGAAGGCTAATTAATCAGCTTATCTTGTTTTTTAGTTAGTGCATTTATAATTATTTAAATATATATATATATATATATATATATATATATATATATATATATATATATATATTCTTTCGGCTGCTCCCATTAGGGGTCGCCACAGCAGATCAACTGTTTCCATTTCTTCCTGTACTCTGCATCTTGCTGTGTCACACCAACCACCTGCATGTCCTCTCTCACCACATCCATAAACCTTATCTTAGGCCTTCCTCTTTTCCTGTTACCTGGCAGCTTCATCCTTAGCATCTTTTTCCCAATATACTCTGCATCCCTCCTCAGCACATGTCCAAACCAACGTAATCTTGCCTCTCTGGCTTTGTCTCCAAACCATCCAACCTGGGCTGACCCTCTAATATACTTATTCCTAATCCTGTCCATCCTCGTCACACCCAGTGCAAATCTTAACATCTTCAACTCTGCCACGTCAAGCTCTGACTCCTGCCTTTTTGTCAATGCCACTGTCTCCAACCCATATAACATAGCTGGTCTCACTACCCTCTTGTAGACCTTCCCTTTCACTCTTACTGGTACTCGTCTGTCACAAATCACTCCTGACACTCTTCTCTACCCACTCCATCCTGCCTGTACTCTCTTCTTCACCTGTCTTCCACACTCACCATTACTCTGAACTGTTGATGCCAAGTACTTAAACTCATTCACCTTCGCCACCTCTACTCCCTGCATCCTCACTATTCCTCTGTCCTCCCTCTTATTCACACACATATATTCTGTCTTATTCCTGCTGACCTTAATTCCTCTTCTCTCTAGAGCATATCTTCACCTCTCCAGGGTCTCCTCCACCTGTTCCCTACTCTCATTTCAGATCACAATGTCATCTGCAAACATCATAGTCCACGGGGACTCCTGTCTGATCTCTTCTGTCAACCTGTCCATCACCATTGCAAATAAGAAAGGGCTCAGAGCTGATCCTTGATGTAATCCCACCTCCACCTTAAACGCATCCGTCACTCCCACTGCAGACCTCACTGCTGTCACACTACCCTTGTACATATCTTGTACCACTCTTACATACTTCTCTGACACTCCTATATACATTAATTGACTTGTGTGCTGTCTATAGGATTTTAGGCTTGAATTTTAATTATTCATTGAAGCCTGCTTCTGGCGGTGTCGGCTTAGGAGCTGCTTTTGATTGACTATTTACCCTTTAAAAACTGAAGTCATCATTATGAGACTTAGATCTGAAGAAGGGTTATTTCTTGGACCCAAAAGCGCTCATCTTTTTTATATGCTTTATTTACATTGTTTTATTAAAGTTTTGCTAAAGTTTATTTAAGCATTTACATCTGTTTGTATGTTGGACATTCCCAGCTGTGGTGACAACTCTGGAATATTTCTTAGTATATATTATATAGATATATATATATATATATATATATATATATATATATAAATACAGTTTATGAATTATGTACAGTTAAGTGGCTCCTGGATAATTTACTCAAAGTGAAGTACTTTGACTACAGTTCAGTGGTGCAGCAGTTAACATTATTGCCTCACAGCAAGAGATTCTCCAGTTCGATTCTCGGCTGGGGTGCCTTCTGTGTGGAGTCTCTATGTCCTCTCTGCATTTGTCTGGGTTTCGTCTGGGTACTCCGGTTTCCTCCCACATTCCAAAGACATGTGTCTGGAGTGTTTCTCCCTGGGCCTTCTGCTGAAAATATGCTCAGTTCTAGTCAATAAATAAATAAATTAAACTTTTATAAGATGTTTAAAGTACAGTGTTGTATCCATGTCTTTAAGCTTGTTTGTGGTTGCATTTTATTCCTTTTAAGTTTGGTTTTGGTAGCATTTCACTCCAGATACTCCTTTACTCTGCTTTTACATTAGGAGGACTTGGATTATTCATCTAGTGGCAGTAGGTGTTTACCTGGTCTATCTGAGATGGGAAACATACAAAAGGGCTAAGTATTTTTTTGCACTTCTCTTCACTAGACTTGCATTGTTCTGGTATCTAGGTAGCATAGACCAGATTCAGACCTGCCATAATTACCCTGTAATTGATGCACTTGAGCACTAAATCAGCCATCTTACATTAAAAAAGGCTCCCCTGCACCCTTATGGCAGAAGAGTATGGATCCAACCTTGCCTGAGCTGGGGATTGCTGGAGGAAGGTTCACTGTGAGCTTTTCTATTGGTAGATTAGCTTAAAAGTGTTTTAATTTTGCCTGTATTTAAGCCTCGCATTTACGCATTGCAGCACACTGCAACAGGGGTTAGTGGTGCCCTGTACAGATGCAAATGCCATCAAACAAAATGTTTCCCTAGTCATCTGTTAGTGGAACCCTCCCAAGCTTCCCTACTACACTGCAGGCAACTCAGCTGCACATCGAGCAGCGTTGCCACACTTATCATCCATTGCCTTCAATAGAACAAGCACCTTTGTTAGTCCAAGTGCAAAAACTGGTCAAACTAGCCCACTCACTTCCCTAATAGTACATGCGGTAAAAACCTGCTATAATGGATGGGCAGTTTCCCATCATTTCAACAGCCAGCCTGATTGACATGGGCATACTGAGGCAATGTAGTAATTGCCTCATGTATACTGACAACCACTTACTCCTAAAACAAATACCCTATGTGAGAGATGTAATTGCACTATGAAATTGGAATCTGTTCTCTCACAAAACAACAAACCAGACATCAAACAGGATGTCAGCACACACACTTTACAAAAATAGGGTCACAGCACGTAAACACACATCTGCTGAGGTACTCACTAGAAGCCTACCAAAAGATCAGAGACCTCCCAAACGTAAAACACTTGCACACATTGATAAGCAAATATAATCTACTACACATAATAACACATACACCAGTGTATCAACAAATAAGCCCCTAAGGCAAAACACCTGCTAGGTGACTCCATAGTGAGACATACAGATGTCCCCCTCACCAGGCTGGATGAGGAGAAAGTATCGGTCAGCTGCCTGTCAGGTGCCGGGATCCATTAAATCACACATGCATTCAAGTCACTCAACAACTCGTACTGTTATGACTTTGTCATGACCCATGTTGGGGTGAATGACTTGAGGCATACCTCTCTGGACTAAATGCAGAAAGACATGACTGAACTTTCATACTATGTGTCCCAGGCAGGTATGACCCTAGCACTAAGCAGCATTCTACCTTCACCCAGGATGATGCCACAATATAAATAAAAAATGATCAACTTCAACAATTGCCTTAGCTTGTGGTGTCAGGCTAAGGGGATCAAGTATCTATCAGCCTGCAAAGACATGGTCGACAGGCCATGCTGCTTTGCCAGAGATGGTGTTCACCCATCTCCTCTAGGTTTTCAGATACTAGCAAAGGCACTTGCCTCCCCCATTGTGCCTTTTTAGGCAATGTCAAAACAACAACATTTCTGACATAACAAAATCTACTTGAGACAAATTCAAGGCTTTGCTGCTTAATGCTAGGAGTCTAAACATGAAACCGCACTCCCTGGAAGCACTCTTCACCTTGGAAGATGCTGACATCTGTAATGGCTGAAGGCCGCAGAAAGCACCCTGGCAGTGACAATTTCTGACCTCAAATTGAGCATAAAACAACCAAAGGTGGAGGTGTATCCATCTTCATTAAAGTCAAGTACACCTCAAGAATGGCAAACAATACGACTCTCAAAATACTCCATGTCCAATAAACTATAAGCAAAATACCCTACCACATCATTGCCAGCTATAGGTCCCCAACAATGAACCAAGAAAAGTACACCTACTACCTGGACTTGCTGGAGTCACTCACCATACAGCCCAACACCTTAGTTAAGGGAGATTTCAACTATCCTTCCATCAACTGGGTGACATACATGACCACGAGCATGCTAGCCCAGAGGTTCCTGGACTTTGTCAATATCAATGCTCTACAACAGATAGTCTGCACCCCCACAAGGGGCTCAAATGTCCTAGACATAGTATTCACCAACATTAGGAGAGTGATGCCCTCCCTGGTAAGGTTGGACCATAAATCAGTATCATTCAAAGTAATTACTGGACCTGTTTCCACCACACCAGCCAAAACATAAAAACGTTTCCAAAGCAAACACAGTCTACTAAGCAATGGTATAAAATGCTTTATTCTCCCTGCAATAACAGACAACAATGACTCCTATGCAGAGGTGTACACAAATGCCCTGTATAAACACTAAGCAACTACATAGATCGGCCTGACCAGAATAAAACCAGGTCCTCCCGAAAAAACAAGCCACCCCAGTGGACCTCAAGTATAAACAGGTTATATAACAAAAGGAAGAAACTGATGTCTAAGAGCAAGAGGGAACTAACTCAGCAGAGGAAGAATTCCTTCCACAGCTTGAGCAAGTAAATCATAAAGACCAGAGATTGCCACTACTCTGCAATAAACTTCCAGTTCACATGAAGCAGAGCTCCTCACTGACTCTATCCAAGTGCAACCTAGACAAATGGATGGGAGACCACAAATTCAACCCAGGGGTGGCACCCATGTCCCTCATGGACAGGGCTAGTAATGTTGATCATAGACTCGCTCTGCGAATTACGTCCATCTAACCAAGGACAATTGATGCAACTCAAGATTAACATGGCTAGTAAGGGCTCTAGGGCTGCTAGCCTAGTAACCTCCTATGAACCTATAAACCTACCAGTACTCCAGAAAACAAAATTTGAGCAGTGCTACAACAAACTTGCAAAATTTGCAGCAAACTCTTCTTACCAGACTCAACACTGTCATGGCCTCAGATTTGTTAAACTGGGTCAAACTACGCAACATGTTGCACCACTTCTATCTTCTAATCATACATAATTTAATATATAAACCAAACAATTGCCCATCTCTCAAATGCTTAATCCAGCCCTATCATCCAACAAGACTACTAAGATCCATGAGTAAATCACTATTATCCATTTTTTCCTCTCTGTGATTGTTTCATAACCTGTGCACTTCATAATTGTAATTTATATAGTCATATGATTATGTTTACTTCTTTATATTGTCATATGGAGCTTTTCTCCCCAGCCCTCTGCTGAAAAAGGTGCTATTGTGCTCAGACTATCCCAGTCAACAAATGTAAAATAAAAAAAATAAATAATAAAGAAAGTAAATACTCCATTTATAACCCACCACAGAAAAGTACTGAAACTGGTTAGAAAAATTCTTAACTTTGAAATTAGAAAGTAGAAAGCTGAATATGAGCTCAGACAGCCATTTTCACCAACGGTAACTATAATTCCTTCTTCAACTACATCAGGAATATAAGATCTCAAGATCCCAACTGTGCTCTGAGCTTGTTTTCAGTAATACTATCTACTCGGATCTTGAGATCAATGACCAATATACTAGCAGATAACTGTAGCTCCATCCTTACAGCACCCAGCCACTCCATTACTCCCCAAGCCCCCAAATGCCCCCTCAATAAAACTCCTGTATACCAAGTTCTATCACTGTTATCCAAAGCTAAAACACCACTGCCATGGGCCCTGATAATGTACTTAGTTGCTAACACCTTTGTGCTAAAAATATAGCCTGGTTGAGGTCCTCCATAAACTTTTTTAATCTATGCCTTTGCCTTTCCACTAGTTCCATACCTGATGTTTAGAGAAAGACTATTGTGATCCTATTATACAATGGCAGAACTACCATCAATCTAGGCAATTATAGACCCATTATTTTCATTAATCTTTTAAGTAAGGATGTAGAGAGCATCATATCTGATCTCATTATTACAGATATAGGTAACCTGCTGGTCACTGACCCAAACCAGTCTGGCTTTGTCAAGGACAATACCTGTCTCTTTAACCTTGCAAACGTGTTGAAAAAGTTCACTGAAGCTATGCATAATGGTCAATAATCCCACAATGCTTTTCTCTGTTTTTTAAAAGCCTTCAGGATAATCCCACACAAA